>NC_050575.1:293175800-293373300 GCF_011100635.1 Trichosurus vulpecula | reverse complement strand
TGGAAACCTCTCCCCTTTTCAGCTTCCCTCTTTCTATTCATGGGTCAGTCATGGAAGACTAAAATCTTTGAGGTCGTTTTGATTTTTTGTTAGAGCCTCTCATTCCTTCATCAAGTAATCACCAAGTCACAGTGATCCTTCCTTCATCAAACATCTCGCATCCTTTTCCGTTGGTTCCATTCCCATGCCCCCACCGTTATGATCCCAATCTGGAATGCTGAAATAGCCTCTTTGCTGTCTTCCTGTAATTCTCTTCTTCCTCTGTCCCCTTCTGGATACTGACACCAGACTGTTCTCCCCCAAACATGACTCTCATTATACATCAACCAACCAAGCTTATTAGTTGACAAGTATTTATTTAGTGCTTGCTATGGTCCAGGTAGTATCACTTGTCTGATTAAAAACCTTCAATGTCTTTGCATTGTCTACAAAATAAAAATCTAAACTTTAACTCGATTTAACAATCAATCAGGCAGTGTTTATTATTCCTTTATTGACTTTTTTCATTCCTTCATTTATTATTCCACAAGCATATAGTCATTCCCAACTAGGCTTCACTCCTAACTCTGTTCCTGGACTTTCTCTGTAGTGCCTCAGAAACCTCTCACCTCTGGATGGGTCATACATTGGAAGCATCTTTCAGCCCCGCCCTCTGATTGGCCGATTCCTCCCAGAACCTCCACTCTAAGAAGGATGCTTAGGCCAGCCGCACCTTCATTCTTCTCCAGGCTCTATTTTTTTTTAGCGACCAAGAATATTACTTTTATTCCATACTGTGGTTCAGAATGTTGACTGATTCAATGACAACAAGGAGAAATAAGCAAAAACCACAATGCCCACTTTCATTTTGGCATAAGGATTTTCATTTTTCCCTTAAACAACACAATTATTTTTCTAGAACCATCAAGTATTACAATAAAATAATTCAGAGTACCAAAACAATTTCTATTTTGATGGAAATTACATACTGCCCTGCCCTTTTTAAGCAGGGTGAAACAACATAATTTGACTTATTTGGATATATCTGACTCATTATAACCATCAATTATTGTACCAAGCTGCATGTAATATAATAATTCTCTCAGAGGGTATGGAGGGGGTTGTCCATCCTTGATGGTGTCAGTGTGCTTACCACTGAAAGGGAGGTCGAAGAGAAATGTAAAAAAAAAGTCAAGATAAGGGTCTCTTACAGGGTTGGGGAGCAAAGTTTGGATTCAGTCAAAGGGCCGCATTTGGGGACCTAGAGGGCCACATGTGGTCTCAAGGACCCCTGGTCTACCATCTGCTTATTGGCAAAGCAATCCAGGCTGCACTCTTGACTCTAGATTTTCTCTAATAAATAATAATATTATAATAATATTTATATATATAATAATAAAATAATAACAAATAATAATAAAAGCTAACATTTCTATACTCCTACTATGTGCTGGGCACTGTGCTATGCACTTTACAGGTATTGTCTCATTTGGTCATCATAACCATGGTGTGAGGTAGGTGCTATTGTGTTTACCTACTGGGTACCTTCATCTTCACTCCAACCTCCTCTCCAGATTCCTTTTATGCTTTGCTTCCCTCATTAGAATGTATGCTCCTCAAGGGAAGGCTTTCTTTCTGCTTGCATTTGTATTCCCAGGCCTCTGTCTGCCTCGACTTCCCTGTTCTTAAAATGGGAATAATGATAGCATCTATTTTCCTGGGTTGTTGTGAGGGGAAAGATGATATAATATTTATAAAATGCTTCGCAAACCTTAAAGTGCTATATAAAAGCTAGCTGTTAGCTGTTATCCAACAACACTTCCTGCTCAGTTGTGTTTCAGTCGTGTCTGACTCTCCATGACTCCATTTGGAATTTACTGGGCACAGATACTGGAATGGTTCGACATTTCCTTCTTCAGCTCATTTTACAGATAAGGAAACTGAGGCAAACAGGGTTAAGTGACTTGCCCAGGATCATACAGCTGGTAATGTCCGAGGCGGGATTTGAACTCAAGAAGATGAATTTTCCTAAACTCGAGGCGCCATGGCTCCCCCTAGCTGTCTCCTCCCCCAATAACACTAGTAAATGGCAGAGCCTGGATTCAAATTCAGCTCCTGTGGCTTCAAATCCAGTGTTCTTTCCACTGTGTACCATTCCGTCTCCCTCATTATCATTATTAATAATACTTGCTCACATCTACGTAGCACTTTACACTTTACAAAGCACCTTCCTTCCTTTCTCACACTCTGGTGGGGTACTAATCATAGCTTGCATTTTAAGGTTTTGAAAGCTCTTTACACATTTTTATTTGGCCCTCACCATTACCCTGGGAGGTAGTGGCAATTGTTATCCCCATTTCATGGATCAGGAGACTGAGGCAGATAGGATTTTCAGTGCCTTGCCCAGAGTCACATGACTAGTAAGTGTCCAAGACAGGATTCAAACTCGGGTCTTCCAGAATCCAAGCCCACTGTGCTACCTAGCTGCCTCCAAGGTGAGGAGACCCCGAGAGTGAAAGTGCTTTCATGAGGTGATTTAGTTAATAAACAGCAAGACTAGTATTCAAATTCAGTTTCCCTGACTGCTGGTCCAAGGCTCTTCCCACTAAGCCCTAATGCCTGGATTTTTACCTGTGCTTAATTCAATCCAGAGAACTATTTAGACTTGTTTTCTGTGAATTCACTGGTCATTTAGGTATTCTGTAGACAGAATCTAAGGCTTTGCCCATTGGCATGAGAATAATGGGACAGCCAGGTGACACAGTGTGTATACATAGAGTGCTGCGCTTGGAGTCAGGAAGATCCATCTCCCTGAGTTCAAATCTGCCCTCAGACACTTCCTAGCTACGTGACCTTGGGCAAGTCACTTAACCCTCTCTGCCTCAGTTTCCTCATCTGTATAATGAGCTGGAGAAGGAAATGGCAAACCACCCCAGTATCTCTGCCAACAAAACCCCAAGTAGGGTCACGGAGAGTCGGATGCCACTGAAACCAACGAACAACAACACGAGAATAATGCCAGCTGTCATGGCCTCTGTAACACGGGGAACTGAATTCGCTTTCTATGGAGAGCTTTTAGCACTGTTGGGGTGGCGTGGAGCTCTCTGACAATCTGGTGAAGCCCATGAATCCCTCTTCAGAGTCACATTTTTAAGTAATTGAAGGAGATACTAAATTTCTGTTAGAGGTTAGTGAAGCTCAAGATGGAATTTTTTTTTCTCACCCCATAAAACGTATCGCGGAGCCCAAGTTAGGAACCCATGCTCTGGAGGCCGTGTAGCTTTTCTAGCTGTCTCTTCGAAGACACTCGTCTTGAAACCTCCTACTCAAAAATAGACCTTAGATCTAGGTCTGGCAGGAACCTCGGGGGCCCTCTAGTCCCACCCTCTCTTTTTACAGATGAGGAAAATGAAGCCCAAGGAGAAGAAACGATTTGTCAAGGGTTATGTAGGCAGGATTTGAAGCCAGGTCCTTTGACTGGGGGGGGGGGCAGGGGCAGTGCTCTTTCCATTGTACCCACCCCGCCTCCTGATAAAGCCAGTGTTTACTGACTCTCACAGGTGTTGTCTACAAGATGTCAGAATAATCTGTTTAGTCCAGAAATGAGTTGGCTCAGTCCCACAATTAGGGAAATGCTTCGTTAGGCCTCAGGGAGACAAAATAGTTGGTTGCCTGACTAATACATTCAACTTCCAACCAGCGGTTTGAATCTCGTATGTCCGTACCTCCTCGTGTAATTTTAACATCCTGTCGAAAGGCTCAGTGGGCCCTCTCTTGACACAAAGAATCAGAAATTGCTGACCTGAGCCCAAATTTATAACAGGAATAGAAGGACGGTGACCCACCCCACCCCTCATGGGCAAATGCTCCTCTCAGGCACAGGGGCCTGCAATTTCATAGCCTCAGCAATTGTATCCTTGGACAGAGCAGCCAAAACAATCTACATAACCTCATTAAGCTAATTATTCCCCTGCAGATGGCACGCAGCCCTAATCCTCTTTGTATTTTTACTAATCCAGTTCTGAGCTAATATTGGCTGGCTCAGGCAACCTGAGCTGGATGTCCTGTGGAGGGTCCTGTGATGTGGTGAAAGACCCCTTGGATGGAAGAAGACTTCAGCCTGCTAGATGGGTTTTTAAGAGATTGGGATTTCAGAACAGTGAGCTGCTCACTAAATAACTAGGAGTGGGTGGGTCTAGGCTGCACCTTGGGGTATCTGAAGCAGCATCTTGAGACAAGGACAGAGCTGAGATTGGCCTGGATATCTTACTCTGAGAGTATGTCTGAAGAGTAGAAGTTTGAGCTGGAGTGCTAGCTTGACAAAAGCAATGCTTCTAAGACTGCCCAGAAGACGGTAAGTTGGCTGCCAACCTGTAGCGTCTAGGTCCTACCCTTGGAAGAGACAGAATGTTTTGCAGCTTGGAGAAATCTCAAGAAACAGGGAAGGAGTCTGAGATAGATACAAAGAAGGATGAATTTTGCAGGATGTTTGAAACGATACAAGATAATTTCTATCCTCCCATGGCATATAGAGGGGTATTGTATAGGGTCATGTTTAAACGTGGCAGTGCTCTGTTTAAACTTATCAGGTTCCTGCATGCTGATTTATAGGATATTAGTAACAGAGCTTGCCTTATTCTTCCTTCCTGGGTCTATAGGGTGAATAATACAGGCCTTGGAGCCAACTACTAGAGAAAACCCTCCCTCTGCCCCTGTCTCAGACTCTCGGGGAAGGAGGAGTTGTGGCACTCTGGAATGCTCATATACATTCCTGGCTGTGTGAAGGCAATGCCAGAAGAGGAGGGAGTGTGTGTGTGTGTGTGTGTGTGTGTGTGTGTGTGTACACTGAAAGGAAGCATGCAGAAATAATTGACTGTGGAGGAGCAGCCTGATCTGGGTACAGTCAAGTAAAATGTCCCTGGTTAGGGTCTCTCTGGCCCTGAACCTTCCTGTCTCTTCCCTGCCCTTCCCACACTAGGTCACACCTCATCACTGGACAACTCCCTTCCTTAAACTCCCCCTTAAGCAAGAAGAAAACATACTCTTTCCCTGGGCCTAAGCTCTTGAACTGGTTTATAAGGGCTTGCTCTCTGCCCAGGGGCCAAAGAATTGGGCCATTGGGCTGCAGGCTTGGAGTATTTATTATGGGACACAGAATCGCCGGCTTGGGAGGGACCTTGAGATGGATCAGAGGATCTAAATGTGGAAGGCACTTTATAGACAATCTCCTCTGACTTCTCCATTTACAAAGGAAGAAACTCTGGCCCATAGAGGTCATTGGTTGTTGTTATTGGTCAGTCATTTTCAGTCATGCCCAACTCTTCGTGACCCCATTTGGGGTTTTCTTGGCAGAGATACTGGAGTGATTTGCCATTTCCTTCCCCAGCTCATTTTACAGGTGAGGAAACTGAGGCAAACAGGGTTAAGTGACTTGCCCAGGGTCACACAGTTAATAAGTGTCTGAAGCCAGATTTGAACTGAGGAATCTTCCTGACTCCGTGTCCAGTGCTCTATCCATTGTGCCACCTAGCTGCCCCAGAGGTCATAGGAGACCTCAGAGGCTGTCTAGTCCATCCAGTCCTTTTCTTTTTTCAGATGAGAAAACAGCCCCAGAGAGGCAATTTACATGAGTAGTATCAGAGATGAAATTTGAACCTAGGCCCTTTGACTCTTACAAGTAATAAGTGGCAAAACTCAGATTTAGACCTAGATCTTTGAAATGTCAGCTCTTATTCTGTCTGCTGCATCACACTGTCTTCAATTGATTTCCAGACAGGCTCACATTTAATGAGAAAAATAAAAAATATTATTAAATATCTGCAACGTGCCAGGCACTGTGTTAGAAACAGATACACAAATCATTTTAGTTTGGTTGGTTCAGTCATGCCCAATTCTGTGGCACCATTTGGGGTTTTCTTGGCAGAGATACTGGAATGGTTTGGCTTTTCCTTCTCCAGATCATTTTACAGATGAGGAAACTGAGGCAAAGAGGGATAAGTGACTTGCCCAGGGTCACATAGTTAAGAAGTGTCTTATGAGGCCTGATTGGAACTCAGGAAGATGAGTCTTCTTGATGCCAAGCCCAGTGCTCTATCAAGTGATATAGTCCCTGCCCTCAGGGGATTTACTTTCTAATAGAGTGAGACAACATATACATGGGAAAGGGGGTTTTGGTCTGGGGAGTCCCAGAGATGGTGAGTGAAGCCATAAAGCAATCAATTGTCAAGCCCTTTTCAGAAGCAATGATAGTATTGATTTGACCACTGTTCATGAAGCAAGAGAGAGGGGAATCCACATGGGGGCAGGATAGAGGACAAGATGGTAGGAGTGGGTTAACTAGATAGGGTGAGAAACATGGTCTGGGGCTGACTAGCTATACATCCTAGTAGGTCAAGTGAGTTTGTACTCACTCTCTCACCGATCAGCACAAGTCAGCTTCAGATCAGAGCGCCAGTGCTGAAGGGATTAACTCCTTTGGGAATCAGGGGAAGGGATGGTCTCTGGATGTCCCATCTGTAGGGTGCTGTCCCAGCTAAGGGAGATGGCAAGATGCCCAGGGAGGATGGCTGGGTAATATCACAAAAAAAAATCCATCCTATTTCAAAAGACTTCCAGAAATGCAGTCATAATAGCAGCTGACATTCAATTCAATTTCAATTAGCTATATGTAAGGGACTGTTAGGAACTGTGGATTTCTGGACAGTCCATTCCTTCAAGCAGTTTGCATTTACACGACACTTTGAAATTCACAAAATGCTTGTCAATCACTGGACAACTATTTATTAAGTGGATAGAATTTGCTAGGGGCTGGGGATTCAAACACCAAACAGTCCCAGCCCTAAACAAGCTTACATCTATGAGAGAAACAACACTGTCTACCAGTCTGTGAAATGAGTGGTGTCAACATCACTCTCATTTTAGAAGACTGAAGTTCAGAGATTTTGCCCCAGATCATCTGACCAGGGTCTGCCAATGACAAGAGCGTGGGAAGAGAATGGGAAGATGCGTGGACTGGATCAGAGGCTGTTAACTTTTGTTGTGCCGTACACCCTTTTGGCAGTCTGTTGAAACTTATGGACCCTTTCTCATGTCATTTAATGCATAGAACAAAACATATAGGATTAGAAAGTAAAAGAATTATATTCAAATGCAGTTTTCTATCTTTCTACATCTGTATCTATCTTTCTATCTGTCTCTCAGTCTCTTTCTGTCTCTGTCTTTTTCTGTTCCTCTGTCTCACTGTATCTCTCTGTCTCTGTGTCTCTATCTCTGTCTCTGTCTCTCTTTGTCTCTCTGTCTCTCTATCTCTCTGTCTCTGTCTCTCTTTCTGTGTCTCTCCATCTTTGTCTCTCTTTGTCTCTCTCTGTGTGTCTGTCTCTCTCTCTTTTCCCCCTCTATCTACATCTTTCTGTCTCTTTCTTTTAGAGAGACTTATGTTTTTAGCTAGGACCCTGAAGAGTCTCTGGAATCAAAGGACATTTGTTCAAATCTTGGCTCTGATGCTTAGGAGGTATGTGACCTTTGGACCTCAGTTACCTCATCTGTAAGAAGAGAGAAATGGAGTAAATGGACTTTCAGGCCTGTAGCAACAATCGGGCTAGCAGCTGTTGGGGGGGTGAAAGACCAACACAAGGCCAACAAGAAGAACGCTGCCAGCACAGGTCTGCTTTTGATCTGCTTTACTAAGGAATGTAGCATTAAGGGGTTAACAATCTTACTTTAATCCAACATATACATATACACTCACTTAGTTAGGAGGAAAAGCCAGCAACCTGAACTTCAGAGCAAATGCAAACAAGTTACAAACGTACACAATATAAACAGAACAGATCCCAATTCTGGGGAGTTCTTAACAACAGCTGGCCCAGAGTCACATGCCATTCCTCCAGTGGCTCAGAGCTCCAAGGGAGAAGGCCAACCTCTGGGTTTATATATCTTGTTCAGGGTCAAAGATGACTCACACATGCAACTCATTCATGTGACCTAAAAGCGTCACAAAAATGCGGCTTAAATGCATGTGGTCTAAAAGACCTCTGATGTCACAAACATGTCACTCAAACCCATGTAAACTAGGCTTTCCCTTGAGGCAAGGAGGTCATCAAGGACTCCTAATTTAATCAAGGAAACAAAGGCCAAACTCTTCAAGGGCACTTGATTGAATAAGTGATAAAAGCCCTCCTTAATTACCAATACAAGGCCCAGCTCTATGAACCCATGACAGGGGAACACTAAATGTCATTCGTTCACACTATTCCATCATTTACACGTTTCCATATAATATTGATTTGTATTTGACTGAAACCACCTCTTACAAGCATGGAGGGAACCTCCTTGTTTCTATCTAGTTTCTTGGGACTTGGTAAAGGAGCCTATGGTTACCTTTGCACATTTTATGACAGCAGAGACTTTGATTGGTTTCCTCCTCAACCATCCTTACCATTTTAGATGGAAGATTTCTAAGTTTTTCTTAAATTATGTTTATCTTCATATGAAAACCTTTCCATCTCTGTGATACTTTTAGTTATAATTCCCTGGACCTTTTCCAACACAGTTATGTCACCCTTTGGGATTAATGATTGAAGAAGTTTACAGAGTATCACATTACTGGAGTATGAAAGCAGGTTAATGCTTTTTGGTTTGCTGCAAATGTCCTCCCCTCCCCCACCTTGTTTCCTTACTGAGGAGGAGGATGTTGTGGCACTGAAGTCACTTTGATTTGGTCTGGATTCTTTGCCCAAGTCCCTGTTATCTGCTGATGCCACATAGAAGAAGCTCAGTTGGGGACTGATGCTGCATGACCAGTTCATGTACCTATGCTACATTATTAGCCTCGGCCTTGGAAATCAGTCAACAAACATTTGGTTTCTGTGTGCTAGACATTATGCTAAGCACTGGAAATACAAATAGAAGCAAAAAGAAAGATTGTCCCTGACCTCAAGGGGCTTACGTTCTAAGAGGAAGAAAACATACAAAAGAAAGCTGAAAAGTCGGGTGGGGATCATAGACAAGTCCAGAGATGGAGAGAAATGAAAAGATGACTGGCCTGAGCATCCTCCTTAAATGGAGATTCTGGGAGGAGTCTTTCACCCTCCAATCAGAGGAAGGGCCCCCAGGGGCAGAGGGTACTTTTGAGGTATAAGTTACAGGTTCAAGTGATCTTCCAGAATGAAGAGGTCTCTGGGGTGTGGTGGAGAAGTCCATAGCAGTGTAGTCTGGTTGGAAATGAAGATATGGCTGGCTTGGGTGCCCTCCTTAGATGAAGGTTCTGGGAGGGAGCCCTCCACCTTCCCATCAGAGGGTGGGAAGTTGGACTGGCAGAAGCTGGTTGCACACACTGAGACTCAGCTCTCTGGAGAGAAGCCTGTGTCTGTACACAAGGTCTCTGAGAAATCTTGTGCTTTAGAGAACCATGTGTGTCAGGGAACTGTGTATGCTGAAGAACCAATAGCCAGATGGAGAAGACCAGGAATGGGCCTGGCTCAGCTTCAAATGAACGGCTCAGCTAGCTGACATAATAAATAGGGCACTTGGAGTCAGGAAGATCTGAATTCAAATCGTGCCTCAGACATTTGCAAACTAATTTTACTTCAGCTCTATGTGCCTCTCAGTTTTCTCATCTGTAAAATGAGAGAGTTGAACTTGATGGCTTCCCTGGTCACTTCCAGCTCTAAAGCTAGGATCCTATTTTCCCTGGACCCTTCCTTGGGCCAAGTAGAGAGTTGTTAGACCAAGTAGGAACCATATTCAAGGACAAAACCGTAATGTAGAAAAGCAAATCCAGACTCTTCTCTCCACTAGTACTTTGGGGGCTGTGCAGCGGATCCAGGGGAGGTGAATTAGCTCTCTATCAGCCCTGAGGGCTTCCCCTTTGCAGGGTAGGGCTGATAGAGCTAGAACAAATAAACAAACAAACAAATAAATAAACAAATAAAACTTAGAATAGTTTTATAATTCTGTAGGACAGTATAGGTCCCTGAGGGCAGATGGGCTTGCAATTGGAGTGGTTTATCCACTTCTCCAGTAATACCAAGTTCTTTCCTCTTGCAGGGGGCATCCCAGGGTTGGTTCAAGTACCCACTCCACCTTAATCCTTAGTAGACAATCTTGTCTTTCAGAAATGCTATGGCTGAAAGTTAATCATTTTTATGGCCAATCTAGAAAAGGCCCTCTCTGGTTCTCAGATGACAATGTTCATCTTTCTAATATATGGCCTTGACTTTGACACTACACTGTTCAGAAACATTACAGAGTCTTAGTGATGGAAAGGGATCTCAGAGACTGTCTGGTCCAACTTATCCTGAACGGCAGCCCTCTATATAATATTCCTGAGAAATGGGCATCCAGCCTTCACTTGATGTCCTTGGATGGGAAACTCATCAGAAGTCACACATCCCTAGGTGGCACAGTGGAACCCATGGTCAGGAAGAATACACCTTTAACACTTATTGGCTGTGTGACACTGGGCAAGTCACTTAACCTTGCTCAGTTTTCTTATCTGTAAAATGTGGAGAAGAGGGAATGATCACCTCTACCTCCCAGGATTATTGTGACCATCAATGGGAATGATATTTGTAAAGCACTTTGCAAACCCTAAAGTGCCACATAAGTACTAGATATCATGATCATCATTAATCATAATCATTATTGTTACTGGATGGTCTAGTTCCTATGAAGTTTTCGTTATACCACCCTGAAATTGGCCTCTCTCTCCAGCTTCTACCCCCTAAGCATGAGTTCTACATTCTGGGGCCACACAATAGCCCTGAAAATTCTTTAAGGTCGTTATCTACCTTTACTCCCATGTGTTCTGCTCTTTTCTTTTTTTTCCCATAGTATTAGTTAATAGTATTTTATTTTTTCCAATTACATGTAAAGATAGTTTTCAACATTTACTTTTATAAAATTTTGTTTGAAATTTTTTTCTCCCTCCCTCTCCCTTCCCCAAGATGGCATGTAATCAGATATAGGATATACATATACAATCATATTAAACCTATTTCAACATTAGTTATGTTGTGAAAAAAGAATCAGACCAAAAGGGAAAAACCACGAGAAAGAAAAAGTAAAAACAAAAAAAAAAGAGAGAAAATAGTCTGCTTCCATCTGCATTCAGACTCCATAGTTCTTTCTCTGGATGTGGACAGCATTTTGCATCATGAGTCTTTTAGAATTGTGTTAGATCATTGTATTGCTGAGAAGAGCTAAGACCATCAAAGTCATTGCACAGTGTGGCTGTTACTGTGTACAGTGTTCTCTTGGTTCTGCTCACTTCATTTAGCATCAATTTATGTTAAGTCTTTCCCGGTTTTTCTGAAGTCTGTCTGCTCCTCATTTCTTATAGAACAATAGTATTCCATTATATTCAAATACCACAACTTGCTCAGACATTTCCCACTTGATAGGTATCCTCTCAATTTCCAATTCTCTGCCGTGTGGTCTGCTCTTTTCTAGGCTAAACTTCCTATTTCCTTCAATGAATCCTTGTATATCATGGCCACCATTACTCTAAATGCCCTCTTAAATGCCCTCCTCTGGATGTGCTTTGGAAGACCAGTTATAGCCAAAGCTTTGGCTAAAATCTATTTAACTTAGGCTGTACTTTCCTGATATACCCATCTAAGTAACCTGGTCAAAAAAAAAGGATTAGTCTGGCATAACCTTTTTTTTTAACTGAACCTATATGGGTGTAGGGAGCACAGGGTGAAGGACTTTGAGTATCCATGTTTATTGGTACTTTCTCCTGCAATTTATAGTCTTAAAAGATTTGCCTGGGCCCTGAGAGGCTAAGTGTCTTGTAGGAAGTCATACAATGCCAGGACGTGGCAGGGATGAAACTTGAGCCCTGATCTTGAATCTGAGACAGCTATCCATTATATCATAAAGTTTCTCCACACTATAGTCTTTTTTTTTTAAAGAAAATTTAATTGGTATCTTTTGTTCTTATATCTCTTAAGGGAAATCCCTTTGCATGTCCCCCCAAAGCCATCCTCTTATAAATATTTTTTTGATACTACCAAACTCCTTTTACTTATTTATTTTTTGAGGGGGGAAGGCACGGCAATTGGGGTTAAGTGACTTGCCCAAGGTCACACAGCTAGTAAGTGTGTCAAGTGTCTGAGGCCACATTCGGACTCAGCTCCTCCTAACTTTAGTAAGTCCCTTATGATTTCGCTTTCTTGTTTACCTTTTCATGCTTCTCTTGATTCTTGGGTTTGAAAGTCAAATTTTCTATTCAGCTCTGGTCTTTTCACTGAGAAAGCTTGAAAGTCCTCTATTTTATTGAAAATCCATATTTTACCTTGGAGCGTGATACTCAGTTTTGCTGGGTAGGTGATTCTTGGTTTTAATCCTAGCTCCATTGACCTCCGGAATATCGTATTACAAGCTCTTCGGACCCTTAATGTGGAAGCTGCTAGATCCACAATACTCAAATTGTTTGTTTCTGGCTGCTTGCAGTATTTTCTCCTTGACCTGGGAGCTCTGGAATTTGGCAACAATGTTTCTAGGAGTTTTCTTTTTGGGATCATTTTGAGGAGGCAATCTGTGGATTCTTTCAATTTCTATTTTACCCTCTGGCTCTAGAATATCAGGGTAGTTCTCCCTGATAATTTCTTGAAAGATGATATCTAGGCTCTTTTTTTGATCATGGCTTTCAGGTAGTCCAATAATTTTTAAATTATCTCTCCTGGATCTATTCTCCAGGTCAATGGTTTTTCCAATGAGATATTTCATATTGTCTTCCACTTTTTCATTCCTTTGGTTCTGTTTTAAAATATCTTGATTTCTCATAAAGTCACTAGCTTCCACTTACTCCAACCTAATTTTTAAGGTAGTATTTCCTTCAGTGATCTTTTGGACCTCCTTTTCCATTTGGGTAATTCTGCCTTTCAAGATATTCTCCTCCTCATTGGCTTTTTGGAGCTCTTTTGCCATTTGAGTTAGTCTATTTTTTAAGGTGTTGTTTTCTTCAATATTTTTTTTCAGTATTTTTTTAGGTCTCCTTTAGCAAGTCATTGACTTGTTTTTCATGGTTTTCTTGCATCGTTCTCATTTCTCATCCCAATTTTTCCTCTCCTTCTCTAACTTGCTTTTCCAACTCCTTTTTGAGCTCTTCCATGGCCTGAGACCAGTTCATGTTTATCTTGGAGGCTTTTGATGTAGGCTCTTTGACTTTGTTGGCTACTTCTGGCTGTATGTTTTGGTCTTCTTTGTTACCAAAGAAAGATTCCATAGTCTGAGACTGAATCTGAGTGCATTTTCACTGCCTGGCCATGTTCCCAGCCAACTTACTTGACCCCTGAATTTTTGTCGGGGTATGACTGCTTGTAGAGCAAAGAGTACTTTGGTCCAAGCTTGAGGGGATACGCCATTGATTTCAGAGCTATTTCTATACAGCCAGCTCTGCCACACCAGCACTCCTCCTTCTCCAAGAACCGCCAACCTGGACCTGACACAAATCTTAAGCAGGGTCTGCACTCCTGCTCTGATCCGCCACTTAATTCTTCCCACCAAGTGGGCCAGGGGCCGGAAGTAACTGTAGCTGTAGTTCTGTATCTGCACCACCCGCACTGCCCCTGGGGCAGTGGCCAACCTCTAACTCTGTCCCCTGTAGCTTTTCCCACTAACCTTCTCTGTTGTCTTCGGTGTTTGTGGGTTGAGAAGTCTGGTAACTGCCACAGCTCACTGATTCAGGGTGCTAGGGCCTGTTCCGCCCGGCTCCTGGTCTGGTTGGTCCTACCGCCACCCACACTGAGCTCTGCTCCCCTCTGCTCCATGCACAATAGACCTCATCCAGCGACCATCCAGGCTGTCCTGGGCTGGATCCCTGCTTCCATCTGCTATTTTGTGGGTTCTGCAGTTCTAGAATTTGTTCAGAGCCATTTTTTTATAGGTTTTTGGAGGGACCTGGCAGGGAGCTCACACAAGTCCCTGCTTTCTAGCCACCATCTTGGCTCAAGATGAGTCTTCCTTATTCCAGATCCAGCACTCTATCCACTGTGCCACCTAGCTGCCTTATTTCTACCTGTACAATATCCCATTTGCCTCAGTTTCCTCATCTGTGAAATGTGCTGGAGAAGGAAACAGCAAACTGCTCTAATATTTTTGCCAAGAAAACCCCAAATGGGATCACAAAGGGTCAGACATGACAGAAAAACAACTGACTGAACCTCCTCTTCCCTCACACAGCCATCACTGTGGTCAAGCCCTTGTCACTTCTTGATTGGACTATTGAACTACCCTTCAAACTTTTCTCCCTGTCTTGAGTCTCTCTCTAAAGCACAGATCTGGGCAGTCACCAGCCAATGCAATGAATGTCATTAACTCACTCTTGCCTTAAGGATTAAAGAGAAAATTATCTGTTTGACATTTAAAGCCCTTCATAACTTGACCCTTTCTTATCTTTCTAGTCTTCTTAAACTTTATTCCCCTCCATGTGCCTTTGATATAACTGCTCTCTGGCCTCACATGTAATACCCCATCTCTTGACTCCATACTTTTGCACTGGCTGTCCCCATGCATGGATGCCACCTCCAGGTTTCCTTGGCTTCTCTCAAGACTCAGGTGAAATCCAGACTTCTGCAGGAGGCCTTTCCTGGTTCCCGTTATTGGACCCCTCCCTCTGAAATTACCTCCCATTTATACTGTGTATATCTTGCATAAGCATAGTTATTTTTATGTTGTCTCTGCCATTAGAATGTAAACTCCTCGAGAGTAAGAACTGCATTTTTTTGCCTTTGTTTGTAAACCCAGCATTTAGTCCAGTATCTGGCGAATAACAGATATTTAATGATTCATTGACTGTCTAAATGACTATGGTCTAGAAAGACTAGACTATTTACTGTCCCCTGTTCTGGTTCTGTGCTCTTCCATTTCCATACCTTTCTTTATGTCCTTCATACCTGTAATGGATCCTCCCACCCCCAAATCTCAGCCTCATATCTCTGCCTGTTGAGATGTCTCTCATCCTTCTACGCTCAACTCTGCTGTCATTTTCTCCATTGAAGCCAGTCCACCCTCCTCTCTTTCCCATCTCCAATCCCTCATCCTCAACTCCAAACTAGAAGTGATTCTAATCTGACTTTTCAAAGTTTGTTGTCTGGACCCCTCCTTCTGCCTGTATCATTTGCATACACACCATCATAGAGGTACAGCTGTAAAAGACCTTAGAAGTCACTTAGCCCAACACATTCATTTTACAGATGAGGAAACAGAGACCTAAGGAGATGAAGCAAGTTGTCCAAGATCATATACCTAGTGTGAACAAATGAAAAACTATTTGTTTAGTGCTGACTATGTTCCAGGTACTGCTTTGGGAAGATAAATACAAAAAGCAAGAGAGTTCCTGTCCTTAAGAAGCTTACATTCTAATAGGAGGAGCAGCATTGCTAAGGGAGTCATGGCCAGGGAGGGGTGTTTTGGCCAGGGAAATCACATGGATGCTGAGTGGAGCTGTAGGGTAATGGATCTGCTCCTCCTTTCCAAGAATGTTTGGGGTTGATTTGATTCTGGTTCCCAGAATCAGAGATAGTACAAAGGGAGTGGGGGAGGCAGAGAAAGCTTTGGGAATGGCTGTATAACAACTGCGGTCAATGGTGTGCATCCCATCTGATGAGCTAACACCAGAATGGCTCCTTGGCACATGTCTCTGCTACGTAATACTTTATATGTACTACAAGTGGGGTCTAGTCCCTACACTGGGGTATAGTTAACACACTATGTACAGAGCCTCATGACTCTCATCTAGGCGTATGAACTACTCAACTTCTCTCTGGGTTTGGTTAGCCCCTACTACCTGCTCTGACACCAGCACATCTAAACTCCCAAACTTACGTTGTTGTGCGGGCATTTCAGTTGTGTCCGACTGTTTGTGACCTCATTTGGGGTTTTCTTAACAAAGATACTTCCTTTTCCTTCTCCAGCCCATTTTACAGATGGGGAAACTGAGACAAATAGGGCTAAGTGACTTATCCAGGATCACATAGCTAGTAGGTGGTCTAAAGCTTCTCGAGGGCAGAGACCATTGCTTTTGTCTTTTGTACCCTCAGCACCTAGCACCATACCTAGCATGTAGTAAGTGCTTAATAAATGCTTGCTGATAGATCAATGTTTCACAAGAAGGAAAAAAAGGAGTTAACTTGAGTATTTCTGAGGAGCTCTGCACTGAATACTACTTCTTATTATGTGCTGGGCACTGTGGGAGAGGTAGAAGAAGCAAGAAATCTAGTGGTGCTCTCAAGTGGCTTAGAGTTTAATGGCACTAATATTCAGGAAATACATTGTGATTTAATTCAATGACTAAGTGCCAAAATGAGGACACAACTTCAACTTGGGTAGAAGTTCAAAGAGGGGTTTCTTTTGACTTCTCGCAAGGACGAGCTTGGCGCGCTGTCGACAACCTGAGTCCCCTGTGGTTTCTTCTGGCTCTTTTGGCGATGTTCCCTCTGTTTAGGAGGGCCTTGAGCCACTTTTCAGTTTTCAGCTTTCAGCAAACTGTTGAAAGGCAGAACCACCAGGACAGGCTGCCTAATTTTCACGATAAGTATGGCACCCCAATATTGCTCAGTGGAGCCACTTTCTGTCTTGCCATTTGGGCATATGCGGCTACACAAATTGGAATTGAGTGGAACCTGTCCCCTGTGGGCAGGGTGGTCCCAAAAGATTGGAGGAGCCAGTAAAGGAGAAATTCCTTTTCATCGAAGCTGGCCAAAGCTGGCGTCATTCTGGATTGTTCCAGAATTAACATAACGAAGTAAAGGTAGTCTGTTATCAACTGTAACGTGGCATTGTTAATGTAATAAAATGCATTTGAAATCTTAAAAAAAAAAGTTCAAAGAGGGAAAAGGGAAGCAGCATGGTGCTGTTGAAAGAATAATGAGTTTGGAGGTTCAATCCAAGATGACTTGGGTTCAAATCCTCATGTTTATAACCTATGTGACCTTACGGAATTAGTCAGTCACCAGGCATTTATTAAGTACTTACAATATGCCAGGTACCGTGCTAAGTGCTGGGGAGACAAGGAAAAGCAAAAACATGGTCCTTGCCCTCAGGGAGCTAACATTCTAATGAGGGAGACAGCATGCAAAAAATTATACATGTAAGCTATATAATAATAACAAGCATTTATATAACACAAAGTGCTTATATATGTATATATATAATCTCATTCAATCCTCATAACACTCCTGTGATATAGGTGCTATGATTGCTCCCATCTTATAGATGCAGAAACTAAGACAGAGATGTTAAGTGCTTAGGGTCACATAGCCTAAGTGTCCAGGGCAGGATTTTAACTCAGGTCTTCCTGACTCCTAAGTCTAGAATTTGATGCACTGAACCGCCTAGCTGCCTAATATAGACAGTGTAAATGGAAGGTGATCTAAGAGTAAGGCACTAGCAGTATATGTATTTGAGGGGGAGAAAGGGGGAGAGAGGAGAGTAGGGATGGAGGATTAGATAGGAGGTCTCTTGCAGAAGATGGGATTTGAGCTGAGTATTGAAGAAAGCCAGGAGACAGAATTAAGGAAGGAGTCACAACCTCCCTGGCTCTGTTTTCTCACCTGTAAAATGAGGATTTGGGACTGGGTTGTCTCTGAGATTCCTTCCGACTTCGGGACTCCGACTGTATGAATGTAGGTTTGAGGAAGCCGAGAAGACATTCAGGAAGGAGAAGGCATTCTGTATGTTTTGCTTCTTCTTGGAGAATGTGGGACTTGATCTCCCTCCTGAAGAACAGTAGACTTAGGATAAGTGGAGAAGAGAGAGAAGATATACCAGGACTGTGTGTGTGTGTGTGAGTGTGATTATGTGAGCACAAGCAAAGGCACGAAAGCAGTAGTGAATGTAGCATGTCTTCGGGATGGGGAGGAGGCCAGTGGGGCTACCAGAGAGGATGGGCACTGAGGATTAGTGAGAACTAAGGCATGATAGATAAGGTGGGGCTGGTTTGTGGAGGGATTAGAAAGCCACGCAGAAGAGTTTAGACTTGGCATATTGGGCAGCTGATTCTTGAGCAAGAGGAATGACCTGATGGAAGTCATTTTTAAGTGTGATTAGTCTGACTGGATAGATTCCAGACAGGAGAAGAGGCAGATTGAAGAATTCAGGGGCTTGAAGAAAAGAACTGTATTACGGGATGCATTACATAGGTTTTCGAGAAGCAAGGAATATAGTGGTGGCCTCAAGTAGCTTAGAGTCTAACGACACTAATACACTCAGGAAACACATTGTGATTTAATTAAATGATTAAATGCCAAAACGAGGACACGAGGTCCGCTTTAGAAGAAGTTCAAAGAGGGAAAAGGGAGGCAGCATGTTGCTGCAAGAAGAATGGGATTGGAGATTTTAAACTGAGATGCATGCAGCAGAGACCATAGTAAGATAAAGAGGCAATTGGTAAATGACCCTTAAAGTCAACGTTATTTGGGAGTTTTAGTTTAAGTCACGAGGCGCTTAGGACCCCTCGTATACTTCTGAGAAAGGAGTCATTTTTTCAATGCAATTCAACATTTATTGAACATTCCTGCTGGTAGAGCGCCTATAAATTTTAGAGAAAACAGGGTTCTGCACCTTGTAGCTTATGGTCTAATAAGGAATCATTCATTCATTCATTCATTCCACAAGCACTTAGTAAGCACCTAAGATGTGTCTGTGTGTCTAGAACATTGTAGGCACTTAAATGCTTATTGATTGATTGATTTGATATGCCAAGTATGGGGCTAGGTGCTGGAGATATAAAGACAAAAAAGAAACAATCCTTGCCTTCAAGAACCTTACATCCTAGGGGCAGCTAGGTGGTACAGTGGATAGAGCATCTGCTCTAGAGTCATGACTACCTGAGTTCAAATCTTGCCTCAAACACTAGTTGTGTGACCCTGGGCAAGTCATTTAACCCTTATTGACTCAAAAAAAAGAAAGAAAAATAACTTTCCATTCTATTTGATTGAAATAGTGTATGCATATAAGTTAATACAAAGTAAAGGCAAAGGTCATTTTGGTTGGTAAGGGCAAGAGGACCCAGGGAATCATAATACAGTTCTTTTAGAAGGTAGCAGTAGACTCACACTCTTAAGGAAGTTAGGAATTCTTTGCCTGAAGTAAAGGCAGGGAGAGAGTGATTTACAGGGATGGGAGATAAAGGCCTGGGATATGGAACACTGTGTAAGGACAACAACAGACAGGCCAGTTGGCTAGAACCTAGAATGAACAAAGGAGAGTAATGGTCAGTAAGCCTGCAAAGGTGGGCTGGAGCTAGATTGTGAAGGGCTTTAACAACCAAATGGAAGAGTTTTTAGTTTATCCTAGAAACAAATGGAAGCCACTGGATCTTTTTGAACTGGGGAGTTACATGGTCAGACCACTGTTTTAAGAATGTCAGGTTGGCAGATGTGTGGAAGATGGATTGGAGAAGGAAACCAATTAGGCTAAAAGTCAGGCTGAGGAGTTATAAGGGACTGAGCCAGAGTGTGACCATGTGAATACAGAGAGGATGACTAGGATAAACAATAATCCAAGATAAGTGCATTAGGACAAAAGTCCTACACTGGAAGTGAATGTTGAAAACTAAAAGTAAATAAATTATTTTTAAAAAAAAAAGAAAGAAA
The DNA here is from genome assembly GCF_011100635.1 of Trichosurus vulpecula. NCBI lineage: Eukaryota > Metazoa > Chordata > Mammalia > Diprotodontia > Phalangeridae > Trichosurus > Trichosurus vulpecula. Next base: position 293,353,720 of record NC_050575.1, on the reverse strand, counting down.
AAACAGTCCCTGCCCTTAAGGAGCTTATATTCTAATTGGAAGAAGACAACACAAACATGAAAAAGGGAATTGAAAATGGTGGGGGATGCTCCTGGCATGGGAGCACGGTTGTTAAGTATAGAGAATGAAGGATGTCCATCTCCTTCCTCAAAACGGATGTTCCAGGAGGTATTCATTAACAGGAGAAGGAGGTCACAAGGGTAAAAGGAGAAGGCATTGGAAACATGGTGGCAAAGTTTGGAGAGTAAGGAATGGCTGGTCTGGGCCCTTCTGAAAAATGTAGGACTTTTAGACCTTGCCATTCACCTGGCTGCAGAACTTTTAGAGCCTCCAGGCCTTACCATCATCCCTACAGGTGAACCCCACTATGTATATTGCCAATTAGAGTATGAACTCTTTGAGAACACAGACTGTCTTCTTTTTCTATGTGGATCCATGCCACCTATCACACTGCTTGGGACATAGTAAGCATTTAATAAATGATCATTCATAATTAAAAAAAGTCCTACACTGATGCTTCATTATGAGGTGGGAAGAGCTTTAGGCTCTAGGGATATGCATAGATAAAGGACAAGCAGGTATGGTCCACACTCTATGCATGCCTATGGTTCTGAGACTAGCCTTTCTTGCAACAAGATATCTCTAATCTAGACAAGCCCTCTCCTCCTGCCTGATGCCACTACCCTACTGCCCTTTCTCTGGAATCCTGCACCTCCGGAATCTTCCTCACTAGAAACTCCCTGCTTCATTGTTGATTGGCACCTACCTGCCACATCAGGATCAGGAAAGCAATCAGACACACTTAAGAACAACCCTACTCCTCCCTATGAAACACCTGGCTTCCATCCACATTGCCAACCTTCCAGGTGTGCTCACACGGAACTGGGAGGAATGAGGAGAGCCTGACATGAACCTGGGTGCGGAGTTTGGAGATATCTGCTCTAATGATCATTGGTTCTCTTCCTCTTGCCTAGAAATCATATTGCCTGAGACTCTGACACAACCATTGCCTCAGTAGGAGATGTGTCCTGCCCTTCTGGAGAACTGTTGTCTCTCATGAGACCATCCTCCACTTCCTGACCCACCCCTCATATCCTCCCCAAGTTAAGCACCTTCACTTCTATAAGATAAAATACCTCCTTGATGGAGGTCTATTGTTTTTGGCATCATTAACCAGGTCCATTTTCTGTGGAAATCTCTAAGATCCTCAAAGGAACTCTAGTTGGAATACATGTTGGCTTGTGAATCAGATAAACATGTAACATGGCCTGAAGTCCTATGGGGGTGTCCTTCTACTTTGACCATAATGGTACCAGGAAAGGGGGACAGAAGCAAGGGTTGCTAGAACCAGCTCTGACTGGCTTGGGAGAGTCAAACATTAAATTTTCAGTGTGAGCATTTACAACTCAGAAATCAACAAACACTTTACAAATCGGGGCTTGATTTCTTGTTTTGTTAATTGTCTAAATTTAAGAAACTAATGGAGAAAATGCTATTAATTCAGATTCAACTTTGAAGTGTGTCCTATGTACATTTCCCCCCATTGAGAGTTGGTTGTTAAACATTTAACAGTATATCCCTGGACAGAAAATATTAAGAATAGCAAAATTCTTAGATCATCTACTCCAACTAACTTAATTCTTGATATCCTGAGTGCGAGGTCTTTGTCCAAAGACCAGTATGCTGATTTACTTACCCCTAGAAGTGAAACAAATGAGGCCCTACCTGAAAGCTGCTTTGCAAATTATAAAGTGCTGTAAAAATTTTGTGGTTATTGTTCAGTTGTTTCAGTCGTGTCTGACCCTTGGTGGCCCCATTTGAGGTTTTCTTGGCAAAGATATTGGAGTGATTTGCCATTTCCTTCTCCAGCTCATTTTACTAACTATAATTTTTCTAAAATACTGACTTTTAAAAGCTTTAAATGGTACTAAGGCTTTTTGGGACACTATAATATTGTTGTTACTGCTACTGTTATAAAAGAAAAAAACTAAAGCATTTTCAGCTAAGTAGAAGGTGACTCAGAAGGTTGGTGGGAATTTGAGATGGACACAGATAAGTAAGAGGGAGGCCATTTGAGGAGTGGGAGATTATTAACAATTAGGGGGTCAGGGAAGGTTTCAGGGAGGAAGTGGCACATGGATTGAGCCTTAAATGAAGAGAAGGATTCTGAGAGGTGGAGAGGAGGAGGGACTGTATTCCAGGCATAGGGAATAGCTTAAGGAAATTTCTGAAGGCAGGAGATGGGCTAGCTTGTGAAAGGAAAGGCTAACAGTCCAATTGGGCAGAAATATTGTATTTGTGAAAGGGAATAATCTGAAATAAGGTTGGAAAGGAAGGGTAGAGACAGATTGTGGTGGCTTTAAACATCAGAGAATCTTGTGTTTTACCCCGGAGACAATGGGGAGCCACTGAAGATTGTTGAGTAAGGGGCTGACACAGTCAGATCTGTGTCTTAGGAAGATTTTTTTTTTTGCAGCCGGAGAGGGTGGGGATTATGGGGGGAGATGAATTGGAGCAGGAAGACACTGGGAGCAGGCAGAAAAAAGAGGAGGCCAGGTGTGTGTGTGTGTGTGTGTGTGTGTGTGTGTGTGTGAGAGAGAGAGAGAGAGAGAGAGAGAGAGAGAGAGAGAGCCTGAATTAAGGTTATGGCCATGCGCATAGAAACAAGAAGTTGGATGGGAGAGAGCAGCAGAATCTCTGCACCTGATTGAACTTCAGGTGTAAGGAAGTAGGAGGCATCAAAGATGACTCTGAGGTTATGACCTTGGATGCCTGAAAATGTAGGAGTACTCTTTGTAGAAACCAGGAAGTCTGGAGAAGGCTATGTCTTGGGAGAAAAGATAATGAGTTTTATTTTGAACATATTAATTTTGAGTTGCTGATGAGGTATCCAAATGAAGAGAAGTCCAGGAGGCATTGTCGATTTGGGTCTAGAATTCAAGAGAAAGATTAGGGCTGGTTATATAAATTTGGGAGTCATCCACATAGAGATGATAATTGAATCCAAAGGACTGAGTGAGATCTCCAAAGGGAGAGAGCACAGAGTGAGAAGAGAGCTTAGAAAACAGACCTGATGTGTGCCAGATGCTTAGGGATTGAGGGATAGATGACGAGACTGAATAGAGACTATAAATAAGAGAGGCCAGATAGGAAGTAGGGGAACCAGGAGGAAAGATGACCATGGAAATCAAGTGAGGAGAGAGTATCCAGGAGGAAGGACTGGCCAATAGCACAAAAAGCAACAGAAAAGTAAAAAAAGAAAAAGAATGAGGACTGAGAAAAAGTCATTAAATGTATTTCAAAGGATTAATTTTTGTGATGTGTTATTTTTAAATAAACAAATTCCCAAAATACCTTCCCTTAAGCAAGCATTTAAACACATCCATCTAACGTAGCGACTGACTTGAAGCACTTGTGACTTTTCGGTCTTGTAGTTTACTTTTCTTTAACAGAAAGGAAGGAAATGTGTTTTGAAATCATTCATTTGAAACTGACATTAGCCAAGGTTCACAAGGAAGGAAATAAGCATTTATTAAGCACCTATTAATGTAATTGTCCCTTACCATCTTATTCTAGTTGCATTGATTTTGTTTGGGCAAAAACTTCTATTGAGTTTGTGTAGTTGCAAGTCAGCATGTACAATTTGGGTTCTGCTAAAGATAGAAAGAGTGTGAGATGAAGAGATCCAGAATAAAGGTCTGGTAGTTCACAAACATCCTTAACTCTTATGACCAATCCAATTCATCAAGTCAGCTGAAGTTCCAGAAGGCACAACGGAATATAAGGCAAAGGAGAATATGGACTGTGGAGGAGAAAGTATGAGAATGCAGAGAGGTCAAAGGGCAGAATTTTGCTTCAGGAGAAAGTGATTTTGAATCAACTAAATATAAGGGAGCAAGAGGTAGAATATGAAAAGAACCAGTTACTAGGAAACCCCATTCTCCAGAATGCCATGGCAACCAAGCACATCCCTGGTACAGAAGAAGAGACCTCAGCTCTCACATAGCATCACTCTCAATATCAGAGAGCTGGGAGTGAATGCAGTGGGTATAGGCAGCAGAGAGTTATAGACAGGCATCTATCTAGGTTAGCAAATATCTATTGATTAGGACCCCTGGCCTGGACTTAACTCACATTTGTAGCCTTGTATCAAGATGGGGGGAGGATGCTAAGGGGGATATGGGGCTAATACTCAGCTCTAGTTACCCAGTGTAATTTCCTGGAGGTTGAGACTCTCTAGTCTAGCATCTTCAGTGCCCTGAGGCTTGGGTCTCAGATGGATGTGAGTCTCTTTGGTCCAGGTGCTCTAGTACTTCTGGCTTCTTGAAATTTATGAATTCTGATGGTTCAGAGATGTTAGCAGAAGCAAATGGTTTTGGTAGTTGGGCACTGGAAGGGCTAAACTGAACTCATGCTCAGTGTTAGTTCCGTAAGTAGCCTCATCTCAAGATAGAGGGGGATAAAGCAAACCCAGAAGATGTCCTCCATGTGGAGTAAACTAGTAACTCTCTCTTCTGGAACTTTTACTGCTCTGAGGCTTAAGATCTCTGGAGGATACAAGTTCTCTTATAGGTGACCCAAAGGGGAATGGAAAAATGCATAGAGGATGGAAGTATATTTGGGCATCTTACCAGCATTGACTTTTACATGAAAAGTAGCTAAAAAAAAGACTTCATGAAGGATTTCCAGAATTAAATATAAAATCCTCTGTTTGGCATTCAAAGCTCTTCGTACAGTTTTCTTACACCTTAAAAGCATTTCCCCTTCCCCCCATATTCTTTAATCCAGTGATACTGGCCTTCTTGCTGTTCTTTGCTCAAGACACTCCAACTCTCTTGGCTTCAGGTTTTTTCACTGGCTGTCCCCCTTTCTTGGAATACTCTACTTCCTCATCTCTGCTTCCTGGCTTTCTTTAAGTTTCAGCTAAAAGCCTGCCTTCTACAAGAAGCCTTTCCTAATTCTCCTTAATTCTGCTGCCTTCCCTCTGTGGATTATTTTCAGTTTTTCTTGAATCTAGTTTGCACGTAGTTGTTTGCATGTTGTCCCTCCCATTAGATCGTGAGCTTCTTGAGAATAAGTGACTGTGCTAAGTGCCAACAACATATAATTGTCGTTGTTCAGTCATTTCAGTTGAGGCCAGCTCTTTGAGACCTCATTTGAGGTTTTCCTGGCAAAAATACTGCAGTGGTTTGCTATTTCCTTCTGCAGCTCATTTGACCGATGAGGAAACTGAGGCAAATAGCGTTAAGTGACTTGCCCAGAGTCACACAGCTAGTAAGTGTCTGAGGCCAGATTTGAACTCAGGAAGATAATTCCTCTTGACTCCAGCCTCTGAACTCTATCCACTACACCACTTAGCTGACATATTAAGCTAAAACTTAATAAATGCTTATTGACTGACTGATTGATATGTATGACTGGAAAAAACAGACATGGACTAGTCATGTATCAACAGAAAGAGATAATAAATGGATAGCTGAGTAATGCATTGGCATCCTCCAAATTTTAGAAGAACCAAAGGAAGAAAATCTTCAGTGTATTGGGTAGATCACCTCTGAAACACTTGTGGGAAGACAGGGATAGAAATCACAAAGGAAAGAAAGGCATGACTGGGAGATGGCCACATGAAAGACGTTCATGGGCGCACTGAAATTTATGGAGTGTGTGAACTAAGAAGTATAAGACCCATTGGCTATATGAGCTTCATGGGGAAGGCCACTCCTGACAATAGGGGAGCGGGGAGGTTGTAGTGCTTGAGTTGGAGCTGAAAGAATAGGTAGGAATTCAACGAGCAAAGAGAGGAAGGAGGCCATCTTAGACATAGGGGATGACATGAACAGAGGCCTGGAGACAGGAGATAGGCAGAGAGTCAGGAAAAGCCACTGAATGTTGAGTTAATAGGGATTACTCCAGTTTGGTTGGAGCAAAGAGAATATGAAGGTGAATTATAGCGTTATCATTACTAATATTTCTATAGAACTTTTAAGGTTTGCAAAGAGCTATACATACCTTTAGCTTATTTGATATGAAATCTAGCTGGAAAAAGATGGGGCTGGCATCATATTAAAGAAGGGCCTTGAATGCCAGGCAGAGGAGTTTAACCCTTATTTAGTCAAATAAATTATGATGCTTCTTAAACAAATTGACTCTTTTTTTTCTTTTTAAATTTTATTTTATCCTGAACTTGACAAAACACCAAAATAAGTAAATAAATGAAGACCATTCCCATACACACTGCAGATCTGAAGGAGGGGCTTATACCTGAAACTATAAATCTCTACCTTGTAAAGCTTGCTCATATGTCCAAGCACACAATAAATTCAACAGGTAACCTTCAAAACTTTCTTGTTTTTCTGTGATTTCTCCTGGACTTTGTTCTATTTTCTTCTTGTTTAAAAAAAGGAACTCGGTTCTTAGCTTTTTATTTCCTCCCTTTCAATCCTTATACTCCCTAAAAATGTCAGGTAAAACAAATTTCCATGTCTAAAAATACAAGTCTTCTACATCTTGAGGAAGTGAGTAGCACCTCTCTGTAGGAAGTGGGTAACATGCTTCATCATCACTGCTCTGGAATTATGGATGGCCATGATATTGATAACAATTCTTCAGTTTTTCAAGTCCCGCTAGTTTTTCTTTACATTGTTGTTGATTTTGTACAAGTTGTTTTCTGGGTTCTGCTCATTTCATTCATATACATTTTTCTGTCCCTTCTATCATTTTTAAAGGTGCAATAATATTCAATTAAATTCATGCGCCATAATTTTTTCAGACAATCACAAATTGATGGGCACCCCTTCCACGGCAAGAACTATAAATATTTTTGAACATATCATTCCCTTTTTTTGATCTCTTCAGGTTATAAATATAGCAGTGGTAGAGTTGGATGAAAGGCTGTACACAGTTTAGTGACTTTGGGGGCATAGTTCTGAATTGTTTTCTAGAATGGTTGGACCAATTCACAGCTCCACCAACAATGCATTAGAGTGACTATTTATTTTTTTAAATTTTTTAGATTTTTTATTTTTAGTTTACAACACTCAGTTCCACAAGTTCTTGAGTTCCAAATTTTCTTCCCCTCCCTCCCCTTCCCCTCCCCCCGCAAGACTGCATGGAATCTGATATATGTTCTACAAATACCTTCACATTAAACTTATTTATACAATAGTCAAGTTGTAAAGAAGAATTATGACCAATGGAATGAATCATGAGAAAGAAGAAACAAAAGCAAAAAAGAAGAGGAAAAAAAGAGAGAGAGAGAGCAAATAGTTTGCCTCAGTCTGCATTCAGACTCCATAATTCTTTCTCTGGATGTGGATAGCCTTTTACATCATGAGTCTTTTGGAGCTCTCTTAGAACCTTGCGTTGTTGAGAAGAGCCAAGTCTATCAAAGTTAGTCATCACAGAAGCAATATGTCTGTGGTTGTATACAATGTTCTCCTGGTTCTGCTCCCATCATAGAGTGACTATTTAAGGGAGGAGAAAGGCTAGAAGTGTTGAGAGTGTCTAAGAAGTAGGTAATATAGTCCATTCCTTCAGATAATGTATGACAGATTCCTAAAAAGTCACTAACCAGCCTTTGCTTAAAGACCTCTAGTGATAAAGAATGCACTACATCACTAGGAAGCTCAATCCATCTTTGGAGAATTCTACTTGTTAAGACTTATATTGATTATCCTTATATTGAACTGAAATCTCCTCCCTTTATCTTCACCCACAGGGCTGACTTCTGCCCTTTGGAGTCAAGCAGAACCACCCTAACTCTTTTTCCATATGAGGATCTTTCAAATACTTGAAGACTTCTGTCTACCATATCCCTCTTAAGTCTTCTTTTTTCAAGGCTAAACATCTTACTTCAACCAATCCTTAGCTTCTGGAACTGGGCCTCTTGAAAAGAAAATGTGTAAGAATGAGCCAAGGAAGAGTATTAAATATTATTCAGGATACTGAGGGGAAGAGTGGGCTGAATATTTTTAAAACCCCCAAATCCCTTCCCTTCCCCCAACTCTGTGCCCTCTTCACCCTCTAGAGCAATTAAGAGGTGGCACCCATGTCTACAGAAGTTGGAAGAGTTTTCTTCTCTTCCCACCCACCTCCCACCCCCTTCCCGCCCAACCTTCAACATGTTTGTCCAAGTCGTAACGTTTCGTACTCAGTTTTATTACTTGAATCTCATAAATCAGTCCATCACAACCCCTCAAGACATTTCTGTTGCAGCTGTTCTCTGAGTTTCCTCTGATCTGTCAACATGTTCTTATAATAAGTTGTTTAACATGTATACCCTTGACGATCAGGTGAGGGCAGCCAGCAGCCACTGGAAAAAGGAGGGACATCCCAAATTTTTCCCAGAGAAGGAAGGCAGGACTACTGGGAAAGAAGAGTCTCCTTAGGAAGTACCTTTCTTGAGTCTAATAGAAGGTTATAGATTTAGAGTTAAAAGGGGTATTAGATAGTTTACCTTCTAACTTCATTTTACAGATGAGGAAACTGATGCCAAGAGGTTAAGTGACTTGTTTAAGGTCACACAGGTAGTAAGCAAAAGAGCTAGGATTTGAACTCAGGTGTTCTGATGCCACTTCCAGCTTTCATTCCTTTGTACCTTTTCCTTTCTTTAGGAACTCAATTTAATTCAGCTTCCAAAATTATTAAACACCTGCAATGTGCAAAAAGTGGTATTAGATGCTGAGGAATCAAAGGGAGCCAATGCACAAAGACAGTTTCTCTCAAGGGAAGTATACACTTCTATAGGGGATAGATGTGAATACAAAAAATTAAAGGCATACACAGCACATTTCATTAGGGCATATATCAAGGAATTTTATTTTATTTTTTTAAGGTGAACATTTATTTGGACTCTCAATCCTAAAGGAGATTGTATTCATTAGGCAAACTAAAGGAATTTAAATATAACCAAATCTAATTTAGAAAAATTTAACAGCTAAACTTTAAAATAGAAACTTACAAAGTAAGACACAAAATGACAATTTTTTGAAGACATTAGGGTGTGCTCAGCCACACCTGGCACACATTGTGTGTTCACCTGTGATTAAAGAGTGATAAGTGCAAAGGATGATGAAAAAATGCTGTAAGAAATTTGAGGAAGGAGAAATCACTTTCATCTGTTGACTTGCTAGGTAGTACATAAGCTTCTTGAGGGCAGGAACCAGTAGACTGCATATTTCCAAGCCTCTTATCTCCAGCCCAACAAGAAAATATGACTGATTTATGAAAACTACCTTGATATTTGCTTTATGCTGTATTACCAACTACATCTCATATTACTCCTTATCCATGCAGTGTAACATTCAGCCAAACTAGAAAAGCACTGGAATCAGAGGTTCTGGGTTCAAATTCCACCCATGCTGATTCCCTGTGCGGTCTCAAGCAAGTTAAAACCTGCCTAGTGAAGTGTGTAATGAGGAGTCTGGACTACATGGCCTTTGAGGACCCTTTCAGCTCCAGATCTGCGATTCCGCTCTCCTGTAGCTCTCTAACTGACTACACATCTGGTCCACGTTCTCATACTTTCTTAACTTTTCTCAGATTGTTTCTAAACCTGGAATGTTATTTCTCCTCTTTTTTGCCTGTTGAATTTCTACCCCTCACTTAAAGCTCATCTAAAGTGTCCTTGTCCTTCATGGAGTCTCCCCTGTGGGTAATGAATTTCTTCTTCAGACCTTGCATACATTGCTTTATAACTCTAATCCATTTATGAACTGTTATTTTTGGTTATAGCTTTCTGTTGGTGTCTTACCATCAACCTCCCTACCCCCAAACCCCCATAAGCTACTTGCATGATAAATGTTCGCCATTTAACTCTTCCATCTTCTTTGTTCTTCTGTTCGAAATATATTGTTTATGCGAATTATCTTGCTACCATCATACTTTCTCCACGTAGGATTTCCTACTGCTATCTTTGCCACTTTGCCACCCTGTTTCTTTCATTCTCACCATGGTAGGCATTGAACTCGTAATTTAGGGGAATTTTTGAAACAGACATCTTTCAGTGCTCTAAATTCAGCTACTTATTATTATTTTTAACAACTAGCTGCCCTTTCCAAAATATGGACTAGAATTACAAAATGTCGCTGCAGAGAGGCACTTCAGAGATCATCTAATTCAGCCCCTGCCATGATCTAGCTGAGTGACTGTGGTTACATCATCCATTCTCTCTGGGATTCAATTTCTTCAATTGTAACAAACGAAAAGGTGGGACTCGATGGTCTCCAAAGTCCCTTCTTTGTGATGACTATTCTTCTGCGTTGGAGTACAAGCGCAGGCTAGGCCACCACTTGTCAGGAATGGTATAGTGAGGATTCCTTTTAGTGTATGGGTCACACCAGATGGCCACTGAGAGACTTTCTAGCTTTCACGTTCTTTGATTCTATTTTGGCAGCTCAGGGAACAAAAAAAAAGTCCAACATAATTTAACCAAAAGTAAACTTGTTAAAAGCAGATACAGGAGCCCAAAAAGCACAGGAGATGGGGCCACTCAGTGTAGGGTCAAATAAATGTTTAATCACAAGGGCCCATTGTATGACAAGATAGCAATGTACAATCACCATGGGAATCCCAAGTCCTCTAGAAATGCTTACCTTATGTTCAATACAGTCTGTTTGAAAAGACTAAAAAGTATGAAATAAGTTTTAGAAAGATTTCCTTTTTTTCTTTTTTTTCTTTTTCTTTTCTTTCTTTTTTTTTTGTTTTTGATCAGTCACATCCAGTTCTTTATGACCCCATTTGAAGTCTTCTTGGCAAAGATACTGGACTGACTTGCCATTCCTCTTTCAGCCCCTTTACTTATTCCTAAAAAAGTTTGTCAGTTTTAGGTCACTGTAGTATCAGTTGGTCCTAGTGCTACTGATGACTTAAGAACACCCCAAGAGGTGCTTTCACAACTCTAGTTAAATATGGATAAAATCGAATAATAGCTTCAAAATCCTGAGGAAAAAAAAAGATGAAATGTCTAATGTTTACATAACTGTGCTAGTCACAGGGCAAGATGCGAAGTTTAGATGATAAGATATATTTCCTGCCCTAGGAGGAATTTTGGTTCTACTTGTACCTTTACTTTCAAGCTTAGTTATTTGTTTTAAGGAGTTATGTTTTGATGCAGGTCAGAAGTGACCATGAAATAAATGAAAATGTGCTTGAATTCCTGCCAGTCTGTTTTCATTTCACACACTTTGTAGTTCGCTCCAGGGACTCAAGGCTAACTAACATGTTCATGTGTTGATACCTGTGGCTCAAGTAAGCCATTGCTTAAACTAAGAAGGATTAATCTTGACAAAGGAAATATAAGCAAAGTTGTAATTCATGGATTTTCTAATTGTTCTTTCCTGTCATGGACCTTAAGCACGTTTAGCTACAATACACACGTTGCCCATATCTCAGCAGATAGTGTCCTTGAAGGTTACGATAAGTCATCTCCAAGGAGTGGTTGCTTATCAGAAGGATGCAGAGTATTGGAAAATTCCTCTAGAATCCCTGGATGACTTTTGAAGTTGGTCCACTTTTCCTTCTTTCTTCCTCATTCTTTCCCTCTCTTTCCATCCTTGTTGTATGTATCACTCTGTATATTGTAACTGAGCATTAGGAAGCATACTATGCTCTAGGAGACAAGGGCTTATTTATGTGACCAACATTAACTCTTTCGTGGAAACAGGGGACTGGGAAGTAATGGTCTTATACATGGCAGAATAAGACACTGATTGTCTTATTCTAAAGCATTAAATGATGCACTGAAGAATTTCATTCCCCTCTCTTTGAGTAAGGAGAATAGACTAAATCAGAGTAGCTTAATTTCATTTGATCTTAATAATAGCCAAATATTAATTAATTTTAAACATTTAAATTAATTAATGTTATTAAATATGAAAATTAAATAACATCTGTCATTATTAAATAACATTTATTCATTGCTTTAAGACTGGCAATACACTTTACAAATATTATCTCATTTTATCCTGGCAACAACCCTGGAAGTCAGCTGCTACTAAAATCCCTATTTTAATAGCATAGATGAGAAAACTGAGGCAGCTAGAGGTTATTAGGTGACTTGCCCAGGGTCATACAGCTAGTAAGTGTTAGAGACCTGATTTGAATTCAGGTCTCCCCGACTCCAGGTCTTGGCACTCCATCTGCTTCACCTCCTAGTGTTGGATTTTCTGGTCAAAGGACCTAGATTTGAATCTTACCATTTCCCACCAATGTGAGGTTGGCAAGTCTATCTAGATCTCAGTTTCCTCATCTGTTAGATGAGAGGATGAGACTACATGACCTTTCAGAGCCCTTCTAGCTCTAAATATAGGATCTGGTGAGATAACTAATACAGGTAAAATCATTTTTAGATAAATCTTATCAAATACCCATGATTACATAGCTAGGAAATTGCAAGAGTGGGGCCTTCTAACTACAAAAGTCCAGTGGTCTGTTCTCTATACAACACACTCTCCCGGTGTGGATTTCCTCTAGTCTAGGGGTTCTTAACCTTTTTTGTGAATCATGGATCTCATTGGCAGTCAGGTTAGGGATGCCTATGGCCTCCTCCATTAGATTTTAAGCTTCTTGAGGGCAGGGACTGTCTTTTGTCTCTTTTTGTATCCTCCATGCTTAGCATAGTGCCTGGCGCATAGTAGGTGCATAATAAATGTTTATTAATTGATTGATTCTCAGAATAATGTCTTGAAATGTATAAAATAAAATATATAGGGTTACAAAGGAAATCAATAATATTAGAGAGATGGAATTTTTCCCCACCCAAATTCACAGACCCTCAAATGTATGAAAATGCTTGCAAAGTGATAGCAATATAAATTCATATGATGCTGATGATTTGTTGTGAGAACTTGTAAGTGAGCGGACTGCTAAGACTCAGTCACGGTCCTGGGGTTTATTTTGGGCATTGGAACTGTCTCACTGGCAATCTCTCTTAGCTTACTTCCATCTCTCTGTAATATGGAAAGGACAATCCCCACTCCAAAGGGTGTTGGCAGCTTTCCCATGGTGCATCTGGGCACCTGTTGTTTCGTCAGAGTGAGAGTATTTTTGTGGGAGCCATCCAACAGCAAATGCCAAATCCTAGCTCCTGAATTACCTAATCTCAACCAAGAGGTATTTCTGATTGCTTGACCCAAGACCCCTGCAGCCCGGTGATTAGATGTGGCTTTGGGGAATTGTCTTGTTTATAAGACTGAAGACAAAGGGGGGAAGCTGAAAGCAGTTAAAACAACAATATTTCCTGTTATACTAGTGGGTTTTTTTTTCTTGAAGGACCTTGTTATGAAGTGTGTCTTTAGCCAGATCCTATGTGTAGGTGGAGAAGGTGGCTGCCCCCATGGAATGACTTGAAAGGCACCCAAAGCTTCACATGCCTGAAATTTCCATCACTGGATCACTTCTTGGGTTCAAGCTTCTTGTCTTCAGAAGGTCCAGGTGTTGGTGTGGGCAAGTGTACTACCTGGGATGGGAGTGGAAGGAAAGGCCAGTGTATGTATGTATGTATGTATGTGTGCATGCATGCATATGGGTTTATAGATGTACATATATACACATATACATATATATACATATTCACATACACAAATATGTATCTATTTCCACTAAATATACACATACATATACACATGCATGTAGAATGTGGGGACTTCTCCAAGGCACATCCTGAGTCTTATATCTGACTTGCCCATTGCTGATGCCTGGAATTTCACCATTAGAGATTCACACCTTTGGATCAAATGTGATAAAATACATGCAGCATTTTTTAAACTGTTCTTTCCATTATAACTGCTGCCCCCTTACAGAGTTTCCACTGGCTCAGGATCCTCTGAGTTTTCTTTGAGGCAGAACAGGTGTCTGGCACCAAAGGTGATTTCCCTCCGGCCCCTCTTTCTTCGTTTTACTGGGGGAAACAGGAAATTGGCTTCGGTCCAGGGCAAGAACAGCACATGCTACCACTGAGACTTCTCCCTTGCCAGGGCTAGGGGAGGACCCTAAAGAGGGCACATCCTCCCTCTGCTCTGTTACTGATTTATGGAATGGGCCGATTTCCTGGAGGAGGAGGACCTGTTATGTCAACAAGTCCTGAGGATTGCCGCTTCGGCCTCTCCTGAGAAGTCAGCCCCTCCCTTTAAGAACTGTGGAAGCTCATTTCCTCCTGCCATTTCTTAAACACACTCAGACCTGTGTAATCCCTTCACACTTCATTTAGGAATGTCAGGGAAAAGGAACTTGAAAAACTCAGGACTCTTGAGAGTAATGGAGGAAGTGGGGGGGGGCAGGGAGAGGACTCAGGGCAGGTGCCCACTTCTCTTTATTTAGACTCCACAGCACCCTAAGCTGCCCCACTGCAGAATTGAGCATGAACCCCTTTTGTTCTTCTATAAGCCTTCCTGCGGGTGGGGGGCAGGCAGGGCAGGGAGGGGAGGCCCTATCTTCCCACTGTAATTCATATCAGTATTGCATTGATGTGCCCTACCCCTGGCCCTGTGCTAGATGCTAGACAAGGATGGCATGGGACAAGAACTTTGGGTCCCCTTTGCACAGCTCTGTCTCACTTAAATCCAATTCACAAGCAGGTCAGGACGTCAGCCTTGGGATGTCTTTGGTCTGCATTTGGAGCCATCGGGGCTGGTGCAGCTGCTCTGGTTAGAGAAGAGCCCAGGCCTGGAGCTACCTTCTCCTCGCCCTGCCATCCCCTCTCCTTTCCACGCTCAAAGCACAAGCACCAGGTTCTGGCCCTCTTTTTGTTCCCTCACATTGGGGAGCATGTCTTTTTCCAAGGTTCCTTTGCTATCATTCCTTAGGTCAGGCAGCTAGCTACATGATACAATGGATACAATGCTAGCCTTGGGGGCAAGAAGATCTGAGTTTAAATCTTGCTTCAGACACCTACTAGCTGCATAGTCCTGGGCCAGTCATTTAACCTCCCTGAGCCTCAGTTTCCCCATCTGTAAAATGGAGACAATAATAGCATGTTCTTCGTAGGGTTGTTGGATCAAAAGATTAGATAGATAGATAGATAGATAGATAGATAGATAGATAGATAGATAATAGATGATAGATAAATGTTAGATAGATAGATGCTAGATGTAGATAGATGACAGATAGATGATAGATACAGATAGACAGATGATAGACATAGATGATAGATAGATAGATGATAGAAAGATAATAGATGATAGATAGATAGATGCTAGATATAGATAGATGACAGATGCTAGATATAGATAGACAGATAGATGATAGACAGATGGGTAGATAGATAGATAGATAGATAGATAGATAGATAGATAGATAGATAGATGATAGATAGATAGATCTAAGTAGGCAGGGGAATGAGAGATGGTAAGGAATCCAGGGTGACTCCTAGGTTGTGAGCCTGAGGATGATGTTGCCCTCTACAGTAATGGGGAAGGGGGAGGGGAAGAGGGGGAGAGGTTGGAGGAGGGCATTAAGATGGAAGATAATGAATTCTGTTTTGGACAGGTTGAATCACCTAGCTGCCCCATAGAGTGTGTGAAGGAGAATAATGTGTAATAATGTATGATAAGGTGGGAAAGGTGGGTTAAGTTCAGGTCCTGAAGGACTGCAAATGTCAAACATGGGTGTTTACATTTGATCCCAGAGGTAATAGGGAGCCATTGGATTTAATTGAGTAGGAAATCGACATAGCTGGAACTAGGCTGAAGCAAGCTTACTTTGGTAGCTGTGTGACAGAGGGATTGGAGGTGAGGGACTTGAAGGAAGAGACCAATTAAACAATGATTGCAGCAGTCCAGGTGAGAGGTGACCAGTGCCTGAACGAAGGTAGTGGTTGTGTGGGTAAAGAAAAGGGAACACAGGTAAGAGATATGGTGGAAGAAATGACAAGGTCTGGACACTGATTATTCATGGTAAGTGAGATTGAGGTTGGGAACCTGTGTAGCTGCAGTGATGGTGGTGCCCTTGATAGAAATAGAACTGTGGCATTTTGGGGGGGGGGGGAAGATAATGAGTTTTGGAAATGTTGGGTTTGAGATGCCTAGAGGAAATCCAGTTTGAAATGTCCAAAAGGCAGTTGGTGACACAGGTCTAGAGATCAAGAGAGTTGCTAGGTCTGGAGTCACTGGTACAGAGATGCTAATTAAATCCATATGCATTGTTGAGGTCTCCTAGAGAAAAGTGAAGAAACCCCAGGACAGTGTTGGATAGATATGGAGAATAATCCTCAAAGAAGGCTGGGAAGGTCTGGTTCCTAGAAGGAGATACAGGATAGAGCCCAGTCACAAAAACCAAAAAGAAAAGAGGGTTTGAGAGGAGAGAGAGCAGTCAATAGGATCAAAGGTGGCAGAAAGTTTGAAGTCATTACTTTTATTGACAAGTGAGAGACTAGTGGCTATATATCACCATCTCATCCACAGGGTTAGCATGAGAGATTGACCTTCCACCATTTAGCATCATTTTACCTATCCCAAGAAATAATTTGACCCATAGGGTTTGGTTTTTTGTTCCTTTTTGCCTTCTGTATAATAGAAGCAAAAGCTCTTTTTATTTGCCTTAGCATTCATTACTAGCCTCCGCTCATTCTGAGTTTGAACACTCCTGTCAATATTCTTGTGAATCAGTGATACTCATTTGTATTTTTCCTCCACTGACTGCTCTTGCTTCCATCTTCTCACCTGGCTTCTTACTGCCCTCAGAGGAAGAAGAGAAATGCTATTCAATCAGCTCTCTCTACTGTCCCTTCAAATGATTTACCTGATGCCTCAAGAGGACTCCACCTGAAGGAATGTTGACAACTTACTTGGACTTATTCCTCCATGACTGACAATTCCCATCCAGTCATACCCTCCCCATACAAACCTCTGGGTGTCTTTATTCAAACCGCATTCTCCATTCCCCAATACCTACTCCTATATCCCTGTTCCTCCTAACCTGATCCCCCCTCCATTATTGTCCCACTCTGAAGCTACCCACTCCTTCCATTGTGCTCTCTGGAATGCCTGCTCTGTAGGTAACAAACTTGTTGTCATCTTCAATTATTTTTATTTCCTACTCTTTTCATATTCTCACTGTTACGGAGGCCAGATCCTCTCCTGATTACATGCCTCCCTGGCCATCCTTTCCAGCACTGGCTGCACTTTCACTCATTCCCTCAATTCATTGGTTCAGGCAGGGGAGTTGGAATATCCTCTGCTCCCATTGCACTTCCAATCTCTTCTTCTACCATCATTGCTCAGTAAGCTTTCCTCCATTGAGATTCACTTAATCCGAACCTTTTCATCCTTCCTCAAACCTCCCATAGTTTCCCCCTCCCAC
Source organism: Trichosurus vulpecula (assembly GCF_011100635.1). Lineage (NCBI taxonomy): Eukaryota > Metazoa > Chordata > Mammalia > Diprotodontia > Phalangeridae > Trichosurus > Trichosurus vulpecula. The sequence goes on along the minus strand of NC_050575.1, from coordinate 293,336,425 downwards.
ATCCTCTCAGCTGAGAACCTCACCTAAAATAAAATGAAGCCATTCACCGTAAGCTCTCTCTTCTCCCTCTTCTTCATCTCACATCACTCAGATGCCTTCTGCCACTATCTCCTCCATCACTCTCATTTCACATAATGAGGCAGTCCTTCATGCCAAAGCAAACCCCTCTATGTGCACAAGTGATCCCAGCCCATCTCATCTTCTCTGCCATATTGCCTTCGCCATCACCTCCACTCTCTCACTTTTCTTTCTCTCCTCTTCCACTGGCTGCTTACCTACTGCTCACAAACATGCTCAAGTTTTTCCTGCACTCAAAAAAACCCCATCTCTTCATTTGATCCATCATCCCTCCTAGTTATTGTCCCATATCTCACCTCCCTTTTGTGACTAAACTTGAGAAGGTCATCTACAATAGCTGCTTCCACTTCCTTTCCTCTTGTTCCCTTCTTAATTCTCTTCAGTCTGGCTTCTGACTTCATCATTCAACTGAAACTGCATTCTTCAAAGTTACCAAGGGTCTCTTGATTTCTAGATCTAACTTGACTTTTGTCAATCCCTATCCTTCCTAACCTCTTCTATATCCACTAACAGGATTCTACCCGCAGCAATGCAGGATACTGTTAATGAAAGGGGTGACCCGGGTTCTGGTCTTGTCTCAGTCACTAATTCACTTTGTGACCTTCAACAAGTTACTTTTTTAACATTCTATGTTTTGTGCTCTGAGACTCGTGCAGATCTAACAATATTTTATAATAATTTAAACAGAGGCCCTGCTTCCTTCAATCCAAGAAGCATTTATTAAGTGTCCACTGTGTGCCTGGCATTATTCTAGGTGTTAGATACAAGGATAAAAAAACTCCAAAGTCATTACCCTCAAGGAGCTTACGTCATTCTTAAGGGGAAATTACGTACACAAATAAATACAGAATAACATATGTTCCAATATAATATTTTATGAAAAGGTGAAGGCAAATACAAAGATAATACAAGATACATGTAACATAATGGAGGAGGGCATTGAGGAGCATCCATAACTAGAGAAAATTAAGAAAGATCTCTCGTAGGAGTTAGCGCTTGAGTTAATCCTTAAAAGAAGCTGGGATTTCAAGAGGCAGAGGTGAGAAGAGAGAATATTTCTCGAAGGGGAGACAGCCAAGGCAAATGTAAAGAGGCAAGAAATGGACTGTCTTTCTCACTATTTCTTCCTTTGGACCAGTGTGCCTGGTCTCTCTCATGACAGCCAAGCCCTAGCTCAATTTCACTCTTGTTACTGTGATCACAGCTGATCTTTCTTTTCTGCTTATGCTGTACAGCTTGCCTGCTGTGTTCTTAAACTGTAAATATTATCACAGCATTATCCAGCCATTTGTGAGGAAAATTAATCAATCTTTCAAGGTTTCTTTCAATGGTTTTCCACTTCTCTGACTGATTTGGCTCATTCCATTAGACTGGGTCGAGACCATTTGCACTCTTGGGTGTTTCTTCTTTTTCTGTGTCTTAGCTTTTCTCTTCATTGTGCCTAATTTTCTCCCTTTGCTTTACTCTCATTCTCTAGTGATCACTCAGTCTTGATGCTTGCCCTTCCTACTCTCTGAGATTCCATTTACAAGACCCCACACAAAGCAGTTTCCTCTGCAGCCGGCCCACCCTGTCCCCTTTCCTCATTGGGGTGGTCACCTCTTGGAGGATTTCCTGTCGCTTCTATTTTTCTCCTTTTGCTCCTTTATCTCTTTTTCTCTGGCTTCCTCCTCCCATTCTCTCAGCAGCTGGAATTCTCCTCCTCCTCTCCTTGTTCTTCCTCTGTTTCTTCCTGATGACTCCTCTTCTCACCTTCCCTCCTCTTTTTACTGTGGTCGGGTGCTCCTCTGATGCACCTACACTGAGACCAATATTGTGGGCCCAACTGCTTAAAGCTGTGTTGTCTGAACCCCATGGTTTTATGGACTGGGTTCAGAAAGTCTGGGTTTATGTCCCACTTCTGTCACTTGCAGCTGTTGGACATTGGACAAATTATTTCTTCATCTGTAAAATGAAGATAAAGATACTTGTATTACCTGCCTCACAAGGCGGTTCTGAGGAAAGCCTTTGCACAGTCCATAAGCCATTCATAAAGCATTTAAAAGTGCTTACTATGCTCTAGGCACTGTGCTAAGCTATGGGGATTCAAACGCAAAAACATTGTCTCCGACCTCAAGGAGATTACATTCTAATGGGGGAAGACAACATGCAAATAACTATGTACACACTAGATATATACGGTGTAAAGGGGAAGTAATGTCAGAGTGGGGAGCAGAGAGGGCCTGGGAAAGTCCTCCTGCAGAAGGCAGGATTTGAGCAGAGTCTGGAAGGAAGCTGGGAAAGCCAGGTGAGAAGGAGAGGATTTCTGGGATAGAGGACAGACAGTGCAAAGTCAGGGGATGGAGTGTCCTATGGGAGGAATAGCAGGTAGTGCAGGGGAGGGGGAGCTGGATTGTAGGGTGGGTGAGGGGGATAAAGTATAAGAAGACTAGAACAGTAGGGGGGGCTAGTTTGTGAATAGTTTTAAATGCAAGACAGAAGATTTCATATTTGGTACTGGAAGTAAGATGGAGCTATTGGGGTTGGGTTATTGAGTGGACGGTGACATGGTAAGACTTGTACTTTAGGCAAATCCCATTGGCAGCTGAGTGGAGGACTGATTGGAATGGGGAGAGACTTGAGGCAGGAAGACCAGTTAGAAGGCTATTGCAAAAGTCCTGGTGAGAGGGGATCAGGGTCAGGACTAAGCTGGTGGTTGTGAGTGAACAGAAGAAGATCTATAGAAGATGTGTTGTGAAGGTAGAAAAGACAGGCTTTATCAATCTGTTCCCAATGCCTAGGATGCCTTCCCAGCTCCCTTCTGCCTCTTAGAATCCCTAGCTTCCTGCAAAGCTCATTTCTAGTACCATTTCCTATATCAGTGCCTCTGATTAGCTCCCTCCTTTCTGAAATCACTTAAGCTCCCTGAGAACAGGGACCATTACTCTTTTGTATTTCTTTATATTATATATTTGTATAATATATGCTATATATATATATAAATTTATATTCCCAGCATTTACCAAAGTGCCTGGCATGTAGTATTGACTTAATAAATACTTGTTAATTGATTTCATATTTTCTTATAATATACGTGTTGCTTTCCTTCTTTCATAATAAGTTCCTGAGGCTAGGAACTCTTTCATTTTTGTCTCAGTATTCCAGCTTCTAGCACAGCGCCTGGTACACAGTAGTGCTTAATAAGTATTTGTTGGGTGAATGAAGCCCAGAGAGAAGTTGTCCTCTGCATCAGAGAAGGGAAGCACCTACACTGATGAGATCACAAATTTCTCAGAGTTACAATGAAATATGGCAACCCGAAGTGAACCCAGCCATCCAGAAGTGTGGTATGGCCAGAACATCAGACCTGTTCCTTCCCACAATCTACACTTCTTTTAATGCAGACCAAAGTCATTCTTGCTTTTTTAAAAGTAATCCTTGTTACCTTCTTTCTATTGTGGGTCATGAAGCTTTCTCTGTATGTCATCTCCTCCATTAGTCTGTCTGTCAGTCAATAAATAGTTTTTTTTAAAATGTGTACTATGTGCCAGGCACCCTGCTAAGTGGTAGAGCTGAATTATTACAAGGTTGATTTGAGAGCAGGACCATCTCACTTCTCCATTCATATTTTCAAGTATTTATCAAGTCCTTAACGAAAGGTTTTCATTCGTTTACATAACTGCTTCAACGTCTAGTCTTGGGGGAAAAAATCCGAAACAAAACAAAAAACCCCTAGCATGCTCTTGCTACGTTGTAGTCAACTTAAGCTTTAGAAAGGATTTTTTGTTTTGTTTTGGGATTTTTTTTGTGGTATCATTGAGGTAATTAGCATCTAAACCCAGTCTTGTTAGTATTCAATTCATTTCATCAGAGAAGCATCGGGAGAAATGTTGGACTCAGACCTGGGGTCAATACCATTTCTGATACTTTTTTTTGAAGCTGTCTGACCATGAGCAAATTGCTTAATTCCGCTGGGGCTCAGGCAAGTCGCTAAAACTGTAAGTTAGAGATAAATTGTGATTTTCTCAGTCGGGAATTCCCACCGCCCACCTCTGTGAATGAACGAGTGTGTAATTGGCTAGTTGGGGTTTAGTGTACCTCCTGGAGTTGGGAAGAACACACTTGGATCATTTTAAATGCGGGGAAAAAAAAGATGAAACCCATGTGGCTAAGTCATCATAGATCGAGAGTACTAAAGGTCCCCGCTATCTTTTCTCTCCTCGGGATGCTCTTACACTGTTCCCTGCTGGATGCCGTATCTCTGCTGGGAAGGTCACTAATGGTTTTCTTTGGGTCTGCTCCCCTCCCGACTCTCCGCTAATTGGACTAGTACTGTCTCGAATCCACAGTCTCTTCTTTGCTGCCAGGGTTCATTTTCGCTTGAAGCTGCTTCCTACTCCCAAACATCTGAGTCCGTCTCTAGACCGTGCGCTCTAGTGATTTTGGAGTGTGTGCGTGTGAGTGTGTGTGTGTGTGTGTGTTTTAAAGGTTGCCAGTGGCGCAGCTTATCCTTGGTCAAACAGTACCTAGCTGTTGTTTAATTCCTTCAAAGACAGCCTCTTCACAGCTCATGAGGGGATAACAGGCACAGATAGATTTTTATACTTAAACACATTTACTCTTCCTCTTTTCTGTCACATGCCTCTACTTTGTGTGATTATATCAACAGGCTGGGGAAGGGAGCATAGAAACCCTCCCTCCCACTACACTTAAGTGCTGTGTTCTATCTACTATAGAGTTCCAAGAAGAATCGTTTAGGAGGATTAATTGACAGAGGGAGAGATTAAATAAACTGAATATAGAGCTTGTACTTAAGTGAGAGAGGACTATATAGTCATTTCATACATAGAGTCATAATAGTGCTTACTTTGTCCCCTGTTGATGTTACATTTCCACCCAGTGCTCTCTGGTAACTTTAGGGGTGTGTGTGTGTGTGTGTGTGTGTGTGTGTGTGGTTGGGGGAGGGGATGCTCTCATCTCTGCCAATGGCTCAAGCTGTTCCTCTCAGTTTGAGGGATCTAAGGATCCCAGTTCCATTTGATCAGCCGGATTACTGTTACAAAGGAATGTTTACTTCAAAGGTAAATTATTACATTACAATGGTCAGAATGTGAAAAAAATGTCAACTGAGTCTGAATCCTTGCAAGTCTATGTGAATTATAAATATATTTCAAGTCACTGATCAACAAAAGGGATAGTAAGAAATATACAAACATACAAACATTTTCCCCCAATACTTCAGGACATACTCTCCTGCTGTACCACTTCAGTCTCTGGGGAAGGAAAGAAGATTAGGTTCACAAATTATCTTTTTATATTAGCTACACAGCATTAGTCCCACCAAATTCCAAGACCAAATCTCCCCTTGGCCTATGTCTCAGCTTCCTGGATTCTCAGGGCATCCCTGATGAGCTAGTTAAAACATCTGGCCTGGAACCCTGATTTCCAAGGTCCCCATAGTTCAGCTCTTGGGTCCCTAAGCCTAGAACTGAAAAATACAAACTCCAAGCCCATTTCTCAGGACTACAGATGTCTAAAGAAAGGAGGAGGGTGAACCTTACCCTGTTTACTATCTGAGGTTCCTGATTAGCATGGCCCCAACACAAGGATGACACGTAAATTTGAGAAGTGTTCCATATTTTTGCTAATATGACATAAAAATAAAATGACAAATATTGGAGAGGATGTGGAAAAATTTGGACATTAAGGCACTGTTTGTGGAATTGTGAGCTGGTCCAATCATTCTGGAGAACCATTTGGAACTATGCCCAAAGGCCTACAAAATTGTGCATACCCTTTGACCCAGCAATGCCACTACTAGGTCTGTATCCCAAAAAATTTTTTTAAAAAAGGAAGAGGATCTACATGTACAAAACTATTTACAGCAGCTCTTTTTGTGGTGGCAAAACACTGGAACTTGAGGGAATGCCCATCAACTGGGGAATGGCTGAACAAATTGGGGTATATGTGGTAGAATACTACTGTGCTATAAAAAGTGATGAGCAGGATGCTTTCAGAAAAACATGGGAAGACTTATATGAACTGATGCAAAACAAAGTGAGCAGAACCAGGAGAACAGTATACATAGTAATAGCAATACTGTACAATGAACAATTGTGAATGACTTAGCTATTCTAATAGCTAAACAATACAATGATCCAAGACAATTCTAAAGGATTGATGATGAAAAACGCTATCCACCAACTAGAGAAAAAACTGATGGAATCTGAATGCTGATCGAAGCAGACTTTTAAAACTTTCTTCATTTTTCTCAGGCTTTTGGGGGTCTGTTTTCTTTTGCAACATGGCTAATATAGAAATATGTTTTGCATAACTGTGCACGTATAATCTATAGCAAATTGCTTGCTTTTTCAAGGAGATGGGAAGGAGAGAACTTGGAACTCAAAAAATTTTTAAATGAATGTTTAGGATGTTTTTATATGTAATAAAGAAAAAGATAAAATAAAAAAAAATAAAAGCAACCCCCCCCCAAACTAAAGCTGTATGGTGCTCCTGCTGAGGGTGAACAAGACTTTTACCCTTGGATGGAAGAGATGATTGTGCCTCAGTCGCTCTTTAAAGTAGATTTAAAGATGCAGCCAATTTGAAGCACATAGCTAATGAAAAAAGGCCATTCTCCCCCATGTGGCAGGCCAATGCAAAATGATTTGTCTCAGAAACAAATCCCTGGTGTTTCCTACATGGGTGCCTCTATCTTAGGTGATTCGGACTTTCACCAAAGCCCTCTCACACGGGTTAAAGCAAAAGAGGGGAGAAACATTTTCTGGAAGCCCTTGTAATGGGGATTATAAAGTCACAGGGCAAAATTAAGATAGGGAGATTTAGGAGAAAGATTTTAATAATAATTATAGCTAACATTTATATAGTGCCTGCTTTGTGCCAGGCACTGTACTAAGAGCTTTACATTATCTTATTTGACCTTCACAATAATTTCAGGTGGTAAGTATTTCATTACACTCATTTTACAGATGCAGAAACTGAAGCAAATAGAGGTTAAGTGACTTGCCCGGGGTCACACAGGTAGTAAGTGTCTGAGGTTGCATCTTAACTCAGTATCCACTATTCCATCTAGCTATTTGTGTCTATGTCTAATGTCTGCAACAAGTAGGACTGTTTTTTTGTTGTTGTTGTTCGGGTGTGTTTTTTTTTCAGTCCTGTCTGACTCTTTGTGACTGCATTTAGGGTTTTCTTGGCCATGATACCAGAGTAGTTTGCCGTTTCCTTTTCTAGCTCATTTTACCAATGAGGAAACTGAGGCAAACAGGATTAAGTGATTTGCCCAGAGTCACCCAGCTAGTAAGTGTCTGAGGCCAGATTCGAACTCAGGAAAAGGAGTCTTCCTGACCCCAGGCCCAGCATTCTTCCACTTTGCCACCTAGGCTAAATGTTATCATTTTAGTCCATATGTAATTAGTGCACTAGGGTCCTGTTCTATTGGGGAGAACATTTTTTTTTTGGTTGAGTTAGATGACATGCTTTTTTTATAATGATCAGATAATGAAAAATACTAATGGAGGCTAAGTCCTTGCAAGCCTATGTGAATTACAAATATATTTTAAGTAACTGATGAGTAAATATTTATTGAGTACTTGTTAAATGGGAGGTAAGGTTGCAGTAGATGCTGGATCAGAGTGGGAGGGGAGGGAAAATGGAGATACACAGAATTGTAAGACATAATCCCTGCCCTTGGTGGGCTTAGTCTCTAGGTAGGGCTGTACCTGCATATTTATTCAAGTCACCAGGCATTTATTAAGCACCTACTAAGTGCTAGGCACTGTGTTAGCTCAAATACTCAAACAGATCTATGATTTACTGTTCCTCAGACACAATACTCCATGTCCAGGCTCAGTACATTTTCCCAGTCTGTCCCCCATGCCTGGAACTCCCATCTTCCTCATCTCCATCTTCTAGTTCCCTTGACTTCCTTCTAGTCTCAGCTGAAGTTCCACCTTCTGCCAGTTCTCCTTATTCCCATGCCTCCTTAATCTCAGTGCCTTCCCTCTGTACCTCCATTTTATCCTGTTTATTTCTTACTTGTAAATAGTTATTTGCATCTTATCTCATTAGACCGTGAACTCCTTGAGATTAGAAACTGTTTCCCCCTTTCTTTGTATGTCTAACACTTAGCACAGCGCCTGGAACATAGTAGGACTGACTGCCACCCTCAACATAGGGATTACCTCTAATGGTCCTCAATGCTTGTCCATCTTATATGACTCTGGTTTATATCCTCCCATAAATTCCCCACCAATCCATCTAACATGGTAGGGCTTTCCTTGTTTCCTCGGACACCACAAGGGTACCAGAGGAATATGAAGGCTGTCAGAGTTCTTAAGTCTTTAAAGGCTGTGAGTTTTTAGTGTTGTTATAGTAGAAATTGTTCTCCTGGTTCTGCTCCCTTTCTTGGAAAGTTGAGAATCGACTGTATTTGGGGATGGAGATGCTTTTGGGTTGAATGGGTCAAGTGGAAAATATAGATTTGAACTAGGTGACTAACTCTATTTTCCCTACTTTCTTGCTATAGCTCCCTGAGCCTATGAGGAATGAACTACGCTCTGGATGATTCCCCTTCCCAAAACCACCATGAATACGTCCTTCCACCGGTGGCACGGACTACCACTGTCACCCAGGTTCCCCCAGCCAAGACGATAACCTTCTTCAAGAAAGGGGATCCCCACTTTGGTGGGGTTCGCATGGTTGTCAACCAGCGCATGTTCAAGAGCTTCAATGCCCTCATGGATGAACTCTCTCAGCACATTCCCCTCTCATTTGGTGTCCGCACCATCACCACGCCCCAAGGAGTGCACTGCGTTAGCTCCTTGGAGCAGCTGGAAGATGGGGGCTGCTACATCTGTTCTGACAAGAACCCTTCCAAGGCCCTAGTTGGGTCATACAGGCTGCTGCCAGGATCCTCGTCGAGCGGCTATCCCACCCAGAGGATCAGCAACTTGGAAGGCTGGCAGGAGGCACCTTCCTGGCAGGACCATAAAACACCAAAGAAGTTAACTCTGGTAAAAAATGGAGATAATGGATTTCGGCGCTCCTTGATTCTGAGTCCGAAGAATACCCAGAACCTAAAGGCCTTCCTCAATGATGCATCTGAGGTTTTACACTTCCCTGTAAATCGCCTTTACAATCCTGATGGGAGCAAGGTATGTGGCCACAGGGCCAGGAGGCTATTTCTCTATTATAAACACATATGTGGTGAGCCTTGGTAGTTATGGAACTCCCTCAGTGTGTCCTGCTCCTTGGATTGTCAAAGTCCATGAAGCTGATTAGTTAAAAAGGGGAGTTTTCCTAGGAGAAAACAAAAGCCTGACAGGAGGCAAAGGAGGCTTGCAAAATGGTGAAAAGAGACTTGTTAGTTGACAGCTAGCAAAAGCTATGACTTCACTAGGGTACTGTCTAGAGAACACTCACTCTCACTCCTTAACACCTCTGAATCTCCAGTGGGCATGGAATCTTTCCCCAGACAGAGATGGATTTCTTTCCTTGCTGGTCTCATAGCTGTAGTACGCAAGAAGATCCATGATCTCACAAGCCCTCGGCTTCTTAGTAGATGGTCTTTATGAGTTACTGTGACCAAGATAATTAATGACTAGGCAGCCTAAATATCTGGCCATTAGCCTTTCTGCATTTTGAAAGTCTGGCCCTCAGCTGACAGGTGCATAGAACTGTACTTGGGCCTCCCTAGACTGAGTGTTTCTGTGACACAGACCCCCACATTGGAATGGCACCTAAGAAATCAGGGTCACCTCTACACCATGATGAGGAACTAGAGTAAGATGTTAGCCCAGGCACAACTAGAAAAAAGGTACATATTGGTATCCCCCATCGCCTCTCTCTGACCCAGATTTCTTGGACTATCAGGACAAAATGTCTAAAAAGGGAACTGTTCCATAAGAGTAAAGGAGAGTTATCTGTTCATTACATCCCCGAGAAAAGGTTAGCAGAACGGAAATAGAGAACACAACCCTCATAGACCTGTATTGATCCAGGTTGGGCTCATCTGGATGAATGAAAGTGTGAATAACCTAAGACTCAAAAGCATCCAGGGGACATCCTGCTGAATAAGCAGATACCAGGGCCCTTCTCCTGCCTACAGACAATTCCAAGGTGAAAATGGCCCTGAGTGAAGGAGGGGTAAGAGGCTTGCTTTGCTGAACAGTTCCCATAAGGCTGGCCATCCAGAGTGGACTCTAGTGACAATCCTGGAACCAAAGAATGTTAAGGTGGGAAGGAACTTTGGAGATGATCCACTCTAGCAATTTTTAACTTGGAGTCTAAATTTTTTTAAAATATTTTGATAACTGTTTTTCAATATAATTAGTTTCCTTTGTAATCCTGTATATTCTAGTGTAAGCATTTGAAAACATTACTCTGACAAGGGGTTCATAAACTTCACCAGAATGCCAAATGGGCCCATGACACCCAAAAAAGGTGAGGAATCCCCGAACCAGTCCAACAACCCAGTTTTACAGATGAGGAAACACAGAGATAGTGAGCTTCTGACACCACACAGCTGATCAGTAGTAGAATGATAGTGGAAGAATACTAGATTTAGAGGGCCTGAGTTTGAATCCTTGCTCTGAGTTTGAATTGCTGCCTATAGCCTCTATGATCCTCAGTGTTTTCCTCTGGACAACGAGAAGGTTAGACCAAGTGATCTCCAATAAAGTTCCTTCCAACTCTAAATTAGTGATCTTAGAAAGTCTAACATTCTATGTGTTGGTCCAATGTTTAGTCTTTAGAGCCTTAGCTTGGCAATATTGGTCATTAGTAAATATTTATTCACTATAAGGAAGAACGAAAGGAATTCTGCACATCATATGCAGGAATTCAGCAGGAGGATTAGAAAGGCAACTGGGCACTTTCACATCCTGCAAGTCCGGAGAAGTCATGCTTTGACTTCTCTGGTTAAAAGAGAGCCCTTCGCTGGTCCAGTGGACGGGAACAAGAGGACGTAACTGACACAAACCCCCTTGCTGCTGAGAGACAGAAGGCATTCAGGGACCACACAAGCCAGGGAGGTCTCTTCCAATTATAAGAATCTGAAAATAAACCCTAGGGTAACAGAAAGGATTCAGGGTGGTATGAGAGGAAGGATTTCAAGTGACTGAGCAGGAACATCAGGCTACATATGTCAGAAGAAGCATAAATTCTAAGGAAGGTAATTAGAGAGAGGACAGAGACTAGCTTTCTTGTGTCTTCACCAAAGGAAGGACCAGAGGATATGGGCTCAAAACATACCAAAAGGAAAAGAAGTCAGTTTCGAAGCCTTGTCATGATGATTTTGAGATGGTGGAAGACCTCCAAATGGAAGACCCCCAAATCTCTTGTTCAGTTGAGATTTTTTTTGGAGGGGAGAAGGCAGGGCAATTGGGGTTAAGTGACTTGGCCAAGGTCACACAGCTAGTAAGTGCGTCAAGTATCTGAGGCTAGATTTGAACTCAGGTCCTCCTGACTCCAGGACCAGTGCTCTACTCACTACAACATCAGTTGAGATTTTAAAAAATAATATCAACACCTTTTGGTTTTGAAGGGTAGAAGCATGGCCCTAGATACAAGGCAGTGGTTCAAAGAGCCTCCCAATTTTAATTTGGCAAATTTATGAAATATCTTGTATTTGCAGGGCACTATGCTAGGCTCTGGGGACAAGAAGGCAAAAATAAATGTCTTTGCCCTTATGGAGCTTACATTCTGCAGGTGCAGGAGACGAGACACATACACAGAGAAGTTGGTACCAGATGTTTTGAGGAAGAAGAGAATACAATCCAGTGGGGCTTCAAGGAAGGCTTTGAGGAACTATTGGTACTTATGCAGAACCTTGAAGGAAGCTAGGGATTCTTAATGTCAAAAGTGAGGAGGGAGAGGTTCCTTTAAGTTTAACAGCTGAGTATGTGTAATAAATAACCTACTAACCTCCAGGCTGTGTATTTACAGCCAGTGATGAAAATAATGATTCCTTGGCCTTTGGCTTTTGAAATAGCAAAATGATCTCTTTTATAAGAGCTGAGAAGTGATTTTCCTCTCAAGAAAGTTATTCTTACCCGCACACCCAGACAGCATTTTGATTGGCTTGGATGCTGGGCATAGGTACCATGGCATCTAATGGAGTCTGCGTCCTCCTCAGGTGGAGTCCCTCCAGAGTCTGCTACAAGGCCCTTCTGTTGTGGTGTGTGCTGGACAAGAGCCCTTCAGACCTATGGCGGTGGAAAATTCCAGGAGGTGCTTGCCTGAGAAGTTGCCAGGACTGACTTCAAAGAAAAGGAATGGTGAGTGGATACTCCCACCCCATACCCCAAATATATACGCAGCTTTGCTGTGTGACCTTGGGCAAGCATTCTTAACTGTATGGGCCTCAATTTTCTCATCTGTAAAAGGAAGGGGTTGTATTGGATGACCTTGACGGCATCTTTCAGTCCTAGATCTGTGACTCTGAGATCTTAAAGTTTCCTTCCAGATCTAACTTTTTTTTTTACTTTTGTTGATTGTAGGAGATAGGTACCAGACCGCTGATTTCATTGGTATTTGGAATTCCTAGATGAGGAAAGCTTGATTCCTCAAAATTGTTGCTCTAGAAGTACTCTCATGACATAGTACTGATATGTTGGAGCTGATATGTTGGAGTCATAGGCCTTATAAAACTGGATGCACTAGAAAATTGACATTGCTATCACATCTTTGGGTCATCTCTGATATTAACACCATCATCGTCCTTAACCAGCATTGAGGGTATATACACTTTGAGGCTAGTAAAGCACTTTACATGCATTACTTCATTCCTAGACATTTTTTCTGCCCCTTTATGCCAATGTCTCCCTACATATGCAAGCTGCTCAGTCCCTATGGAGGGATGCTCTCTGCATATTTTTGGAGTGTGGGGAGAATGATCGTTCTCTTCTTCTTGCACATGGCAAGGAAGAGAAGAAAAAAAATCCCTTAGCTGCTTGCTGCTCCACTGAGATAGTAGTTATGGTATTAGTGAGATCAGAGAAGCAGGAGACAGAGAAGGAATGACTGTATCTCTCCGCTCCATACAATCCAAAGCCTAACTGAACTAGAAGATAGGGAAAGGTCAGAGAGAACATTACCCGCATGTGCCCTGGACGAAATGAAAGGATCTCCTTTCTAGATGGGGATAGAAGAACCAAGCTAGGACTTTAGAAATTAATTTTTCTAAAGCACAGGCTTTATGTAACTTGTAACATGTAACTTAATTCAATTCAATTTAATAAGCATATGTTAAGTGCCTATTATGTGCCAGGCACTGGGGATATAAACAAGAAAAAATAGTCCCTGCCCTTGAGAAGCTTACAATCTAACATAATACCCAAAAGGAAATTAAGAAGGGGAGGGAGCACCTGGGTAGGGTACCCTGCTGTGAGAGGCATGGAGTCCAAACCAGGCAGAGTTGCTGATGAAAAATGGAGAGCTGTCTGGAAAGTTCTGAGACCTCTATGAAGGAAGGCTTTGGGAGGAGAACGTTGCTTTGCCCTGAAGCCCTCCAAATCAGAGAGAGGCAACTGAGGTGGATGAGAAGGGATTGAGTATCAAAGCCAAGACAATCTTCATGTTGAAATACTCTCTTTCTAGAACTTTTAGTGTCTCCTTATTGTCTGTAGGACAAAATTCAAACTCCTCTACCTCGCCTTTAAAAGCCTTTCACAATCTGATTCCACATGATCTTTCCAGACTGATCATTCGTCACTCTCCCCACTTCCAGACAAACCAATCTACCCAGTAGTCCTTGTACGTGATATTTAATGGGCCGTTCTCTGTACTTTTGCACAGCTTCCCTGTGTCCCAGCCCTGGAATATTGTTCTTCCTCTCTTCTGCCTCTTGTAATCCCTGCCTTCCTTCAAAGATCAGCTTAATTGCCACCTTCTTCAAGAGACATTTTCTAATTCCCCTAGCCACTAGAGTTCTTCTCAAAATTATTTTGCAACATCTATTTTACATATTTAAATTTTTACTTACATATATTATATATGTGTATGTTATCATCCTCTCTCTCACTCCTGTCCCCCCAGGAAAATGTAAACTCCTTGAGGACAGGGAATGCTTCATCTTTGTTTTTGTGTCCAAAATGCATGCCATAGTTCTGGCACATCGTAGGCACTTAAGAAATGCTTGTCGAATTACATTGAATTACTTGAGTGGAGGAAGGGAAAGGAACGAAGATTTATTAAGCCTTTACCATATGCCAGTGCTTTACAGATATTATCTCACTGTGTTTAGAGGAGCCTTGCCCAGCCTGGAACCTTAAGTTTGGTTACTACCTAGATGGTATTGACCCTATCCTAAGTCCCTGGGATTTGTCTCATCCTGCACTTGAAGGCTGAGGCTTAGACACTGAGGCTGAGGTATATATATATATGTGTGTGTATATATATATATATATATATATATATGCCTCAATCTGTACTCTGAGCCTTTACCTTTCTATCTGGAGGTAGGTAGCATGTTTTATCATTAGTCTTCCGGAATTGTGGCTAGTCATTGTGTTGATCTGAATTTCTAATACTTTCAAAGTCTTTTGTCTTTATAAAATTGTTGTTATCATATAAATCGTTCCCCTGTTCCTACTTACTTCACTTTAATCCTATCTATTATTTATATATCCACTTTACAGATGAGGAAACTGAGGCTCAGGGAGGCAAACCTCAGGGAGGTTATTTGCCCATGGTGACACATCCAGGAAGTGTCAGAAGTAGGATTTGAACCCACATCATACTTGGCTCCAAATCCAGGGCACTTTCCACTACTCTACGCTACCTGTCCTAGATTTATAGCACATGGAAGTGATGTTAGAGAACATTCAATCCAATGTCGTCATTTTCCAGATATAAAGTCTGTCAAGGTGATGTGATACCCAAGGGCACATACAGTTATTTAATGTTCAAGTTGGAACTAACACTGGGTATCCCAACCCACAGACTTTCTATTCTACCATACTGTGATGGTCAGTTTATTTGCATATTTCTATGTGCAGGCTAAAGACATTAGGGATTCCCAGATGTGCTCTGGCTACTGTTTTGATCTGACGCTATTCTTCATTTGAATCCCCATCAAATCCTGGTACAACAAACACCACCTCAGGAATCAGTCAATAAATCAACAAGCATTCATTAAGCATTTACTAGTTACCAGGTTCTGTGTTAAGTACTGGGGATACAAAGAAAAGGTAAACTCTCCCTCAACTTAATGATTTCCAAGGCCGAGCTTGAAAGGAACCCTCTTATTTTAAGCCACATTGGACACAACCCAATGTGAGTTCATCCAAAGTATTTATGCAGCCCCTTTGGGTTTCTTGTAGCATGTGTTATATTGAACAGCTCTTCAGTCCCCACCCGCCCCACCCATATCCCTATTTTTGATGCTTCATCACTCTCTCTGTTTATCTTTTCTATTTGCTTTTGCTAAATGCCAGCCAACTGGGAACTGAAAGCCAAGAAGAGTGTCATCCATTCAAGGTCTGAATCAAGCAACAGGTCGAGGCAGCTTTCCCTGACATCGGAGAAGTCTTACCTCAATGGTTCTAGGACCTCTCTAAGGAGCGGCAGTCCTGTACCTACAACCAATACCAATGTTCCAGAGAAGTCTGCTGGTCTGATCCCCTTTGGGGCCAATGATGACATTGAGAAGAAGGTTCGTGTGAACAAAGATGGCAGCTTGTCAGTGGAGATGAAAGTACGATTCCGACTACTCAATGAGGAAATGCTTCAATGGTCCACCCATGTTAGGAAAGCTGCCCATCTCAAGGCAGCCAGTGGGGATGACTTAGGACTTGGTAGAGCTGCCTTATTCCATCCTTCTAGGGAAAATAATGTGCAGAGATCTTCAGAGGTAGGTACTTTCCTTTGTCCAGATGAGACCAATTCTCAAGGACTGGAAGAAGCCTCTTATCTAGGGTGTCAGCAGCCACAACCCAAATATGAGATCTGGAAAAATCCTGTGTATGTTTCCCAGGGGCATGGAGCAGCTCCTGGGAGGAGCTCTTGGGTTACCCAGTCTCCTTGTTCAGGGGCCTCATTGTTCCGACAGGCCATCCACCAAACAAAGACGTCTGGGGACAGTCTCTGCACCACTTCCGGTGGAGAACCCTTGGAATGCAGTGTACCAGGATCCTCTTGTTATTCTGGGACCCTGGAGGGCAGGGTACAGTGCAGTGACAAGCACCAGGCCTCAGATCAACGAAACTTAATCACAACTGCTTCAAGTGATGATGAGGGGGAGCAAAAACATACCCCCATTGGGAAAAACAATAAGTCCTATGGTGGGGGGCCTGACTCATATAGGAAGAGCTCCCAGAAAACTCAAGGAATCAAGACATATGGGAAGTGGTCACCAGATGAGGAGGAGGGAAATGAAGCATGCTTACTGGACTGCCTGGAGGATAAGGCTCGGGATGCAGCAGAGGATGTTTCTGCCTCATCTGTATGTTCTAGGTGCAGGGAGAAGAGAATGCATGTGGCTGAGGGCTGTGGCAGTCCTAGACAGGAGGAGGCTTTCTGTTCCTATGTGAGAGAGGCTCAGGGAAACACCACCATGGATCATTATGCTCCATCCCTTGGCATGGACCCTATCAGGCAAATGATGCCTCGAGAGGGCTCTGGTTCTTCCCTCATTGGCCTATCCTCCTTAAAGAATAAAGTTCTGGAAGCTGAAGAAGATGAACACAGCGCGGTGATACGGGATACCAGTTCTGGGTCTGTATGGAGGAGGCCCAGGGCAATGGGCAACGGTGAGTTCAGTGACCTTGAGTGGAATCGTATTCCACACTCTTCTTGTCCCTCAGCATGCAGTGGAAGCAAAGGATGGAGGAGCCCGAGGAGTGATGGGTCCCTACACAATGTTTCTCACTCTTCCAGAGTTTACGAGGGAAGCAAAAGTAGTCAGCCACAAATGAAGGACAATGGGGATGGAGGGACTAGCTACATTTTGGAGGGCTCACCAGAGAGGTCCCTGCCAAGGAGCATGTTCAGTTCTCCCCTCCTAGAAAAGCCTAGGGCAGAAAGTCAAACCCCCATTTCTTCTAGAAGTTTATCTGAAGCTAAGCAGCAAGCTGCAAGGGATCCTGGGTCTATCTCACCTTCTCCTCATTATTTAGAACATTTATCAGGGTCCAGTGATGCCTCCATTGCTCGGGATGATAACCCAGATCAGAAGAAATTAGAGAATATTTCTAATTCCAGCCATTCAGATCCTAACTCTTTGGAGGAGACTAGGGGAGCCACAAAAGTCAGTATTAGCTCTCTGGAGCCAAGATCTTCAAACACGTCAGACTCTTCTGACTTCCAAGGTATTGTTGAGTCTAGGGATGAGAAGACCCTGGAGGACCATCCTAGAGTTTCTTTAGAGTTGAAGATTAAAGAACCTCAGATGGAGGAACCAAATGCCTGCAGAAGTAGCTGCTCCTCCCAGTCCAGCAAAACTCAACCTTACAGCACTTACAATGATAAACTGCAGGTCCTACCAATGAAAGGAAAAAATGATAGTAAGGGACCAAGCTCTCAGGCTGGCTCAGTAGCCAGCAGATGCCTCCCCACTCCCCCCACAGGAATGCCTCACATCAGAAAAAGCCCCTCAGGCAGCAGCAGGTGGAGTGCCCACTTGGAGGGAAGTGGGAGTTGGGAGGAGAAGGCTAATCTCAATTTGTCAGGCCCCATCACACCTAGTTCCAGACCAGTGACCACAAGTCAAACAGTAAAAAGAGCCAGGAAGGGTGGCCCCTCCTCTGGTCATGGGAGGAAAATGCCAAGGAAAATCTCTAAAGAAGGGAAGCCTCAAGAAGAAAAGAAGAATCTTAGCAAGCCAGAGGGCAGCACTGGTATGAGACCCAGTGACCTGCCCAGCACATCTCCAGAGGAAGTTGTTTATGAATGGCTGAGCAAAATTCCAGAAGAATCCATCCTCATGAGCTATGAAATGCAGGATGACAGCCCTGGGGCTGCTGTGGGGGCTCCAGAAGAGGACCCTGCTGTCAAGTGTTCTCCTGAAATTCCTAGAGAGATGGCCCAGGCCCAAGAACATGCCCCCGATAAGGAAGATTCTGGGGGAGCACCACTAGATGAAAACCCTAGGGTTGATGCTGCTAGCCCAAAGGCAAGAGGTAGTCCTACTAAGAAGCAATCTTCCTGTACTTTGGCAACAGTAGCTGAGGGCAGTCCAGGTGAATGTGCTGATGTAGGAGTGAAAACCAACCTGAGTAAGATGGAGGACCTGCCTAACACACTGTATAGCTCAGTGCAGATCATGAAAACACTGCTGAGCTCTAAGCAAAACCCTAAGCTAGGTCGGTTTAATAGTTTGCCAGAAGTGTCACAGACCATGGGAAGAAACTTGAGCCACTCCGCCCATGTGCTCATCACCTGCCTGGCCAGCCTGCACTTCTTTGACGAAGAACTCGTGACAGTCACAAACCAGATGACCTACATGAACTCACCCAAGTACCAAGAGCTTCTGAACATCTTCCAAGTCCTGTGGACTGAATGTACCCCCAACACAGATGAGCCAGCCTCAAAGGCACTGCCAAGCTCCAAGTCACAAACCCCAGTGACTGGTGACTTTACTCCAACATCTTCTTCTGGGGTGGATGTTAGCAGTGGCTCTGGTGGTTCTGGAGAAGGGAGTGTGGCTGGTGTTGTGGACTGTGCTCCTTTCCCTGAGAAGATGGTGGATCCTAAGTTGAAAAGACAGGACAGCATTACCCGCCATGATGATACAGATCCCATAACTGCAGTGAAAGTAGAAGAGAGATCCTCCTCAAATGACCAAGTGAAAATGGAAGCCCAATCAACTGAAGGAGATGAAGAGGGAAGACACATTCATGATGTAACCAGCAGGGATGAAGCCAATGAAAGCATGAAAAAACATATGTTGGAAAATAGCACGAAGGTAGTTGATGAAGATGAAATAAAAGAAGTGGGGACAGAAGAAGAGAAAATGCTAGGAAAGGAAATGCAAGAGGCAGAAACACAAGATGAAGGAATGGAAGCAGAAAAGATTGAAGAAGAAGAAGAAGAAAAACAAGCAGAGGAAACAAAAGATGAGAAAGTACTGGCAGAAAGAATGCAGGAGGAGGAAGGAATACAAGAAGAGGAAGCATCCAAAGAATGTGACTCTGCAGATGCATGTCCTCCAGTCAACACAGAGGAACCAATGGAGCAAGTTAGTAACCCTAGTAAAGATGATTCAAATTCTGACAATGTTCATGATGGCCAAGAACTTGACCCTCATTCAAAAGAGGTAACTGAAGGAGTTGCTGTGGCTGGTGAGCAATCTGTGGTCAATACCACTGCAGGGACTGGGGGAAAGAGGGCTTCTATTACCCAGAACACATCACCAGATCCTGATCCACTCTGGGTTCTGAGGTTGTTGAAGAAGATAGAGAAGGAATTCATGACTCATTATGTCAATGCTATGTCTGAGTTCAAGGTCAGGTGGAACTTACAAAATAATGAAATGTTGGACCAGATGATTATAGAATTAAAGAATGAGGTGAACCAACGAATACAAAAGAGCATTGAAAAAGAACTTAGAAAAATCCAAAGTAGGGCAGGGAAGAAACTTCCAAAGCCCCCAAAGGAAGCTTTTAAGTGGGAGACTTCGCTGCAGACGGAACAAAGAAGGAGACGCCTTAAGGGCATGCACAACCACTCAGCCTTCACAGAGCAAAATAAAATGCCAGGAAAGCGGAATCTCTCCCTGGCCTTCATTGATGCCATGGCCTCCAGTGGGACGCTGGCTGATGATCTACGGGAGCTAGAAGGTGAGGAAGAGTACTGCCCTTGTGACACTTGCATAAGAAAGAAGATGACTACACTGTCGCTGAAGAACACAGTCCCAGTCACAGATGCTCCCCTCAGAAAGGCTTTTGACCTACAACAAATTCTTCTTAAGAAGAAGGAAGAAAAGCTGAATGAGGGAGCGGCTGAGCTAGCTACAGAGGAACGAGGAAGCACAACACTTCGGAGAGAACGCACAGGTAACGAGACTGTTGATGAAGCCGAACCAGGGTTGATATCTAGCAGCTGTGTGGATGGAGCTGATGCAGGGGAGGAAAACCACCGATCCGGCAAAGATGGAGAGTCGGAACTGTATGAAGGAGAAGAGCAGCAGACTAATCGTGAGGAAACAATGACTGGAGGAGAGAAAGAAGCAGATCTTCAGAGGAGTGAGGAGGGAGACAAAGAGGGTAAAGCTGAGAGTGACTCAGAAGACGAAGACGCGAAACGACATGAGGGAGAGAGTGCATGTGATGGAAGTGAGAAGAAAGAAACTGAGCCTGCATCTGAAAAAGGGGCAAACTCAGAGGGAGAAGTCACAGAGGATGAGGATAGATGCTCAGAAGCATCAGATGGTGCTGAAGATCTTGAGGCCACTGAGCCACTCAGCCCAGAGGCTGAGGTAGAGAAGCAAACAGAGTCACAGATGGGGGTAGAAAGCCAAGAGGACCAAGAAAGCAACTGTCAGGAAAGCCCAGAAGAAACCCAGAGTGGTGAAAAGTCCGAAGACAATGATCCTGACCAAGAGGTAAGTGAAGGAAGTTTGAGGACCGACCGCCTTCCTGAGGCCCTCACAAGCTCACAGCCAAACGAAGAAGCCTTCTCCAGCGACTCATCCACTGCAAACTGCTCTCAAGTATCACAGAGAGGTTCAGAAAAAGAGGGCTCAAATGGAGACTGTCAAGAATCGGAAAGCCTAGAGGCTGAACCTAGCAGAGAAACTAATTCAGAGGACAAGGCTTTTACTATGTATCCTGAAAATTCCCCTTCTGAGCAAGATGGAATGTCGTCTTGCTCTAGCATCTCAGACAGAGAGTCTACTGGCAGTCCCTTGGAACACAAGGACAGACGTGCTAAGAACTCTAAGTTTACAGAAGCTATTGATAAGGCAGATGTTTTTGATGACGATTGCTTGGATTTCTAGAAGAGGAAGCTGCTAGACTGCTCACAGATTCGGTGGCTTTGTTATTTTGGGGCTTTGCCTATGAATCTTAGTGAGATTAATTTCCTTTGGTAAAGAAAAATGACCCAGGAAAGTACAAAGAATTGCCTCTAGGGCAGGTAGTGAATCCAGAAAATTATATTTCCCCTCATTTCTAAGTTCTACACCCTGTCATCCCATTTACCGGTGTTGAAGAAGGAGCTTCTTTCATATAGAACCTTCTAAAATGGTCATATCCCAGCCATGTGGCTCACTTGAATGGAAAATTGTAGAACTATCACCTTTCTAAGTGTTGGGGCACCCAAGAGCCAATTAGCTGGCTAGCCCTCCCACTCCAAACTTCACTCTTCCCTTTGTGATCTTTTAACAACTGATCTGTATTTTTAGCTCGGGCTCATCATTAGACTTTGAGAAGACTTCAATTCAGGTACATGTAGGGACTTTGAAAGTGTGGATTTCTTTTGAAAAATCTGGACAAAAATAAATTTAAAGTTAATTCATAATCTAAAAGTCTGTTGTGATTTAAAAAATAATTTTTCTGAATATTTTTGCTGCTATCCCAGGTAGAGTGTGGGCTCCCTCAGAGTCACTTGGCAGCAGGGCCTTGCCCTTGGTCCCACCCCTTAATGGAGGTGGGCTTTCCTGGGCTGTTCTCACCAGCTTCTTGTGCAGACTGCCATTTTGTCTGCCATGGAGACCGATGTCAGTCTAGCTATGACCCTACACAAAATAAGCTGAGGCTAAAAATTTTGCTATGAAGAAGAGAAACTTTTGTCATCTCCATTACCATGGTGCGCATTCTAGTATGACACTTCCCTGATGGACAATGAGGGAAGTCAAACTGAATAGATTGCTGGTCCATGAAAAAGCCTTGCCTGACTCCCTCTATTGGTCTTCACTGCAACAAGGGGAGCCCTAATCCAGGATCAGTTATCATTTACTCCTGACACCTAAGGGAAGAGTTTGGGGATATAGAAAAGATGGAGGTGGAGAGCTAGCCATATACCATGTCCAAAGCAGGAGCTAAGGTTAAGTTTGAGTTAGCTTTCTTTTTAACTCAAAGGATATCTATTTCTCTTTATGATGGAGGGAGAATCCTATTTTAAGTGAATAGTGCATTGCAATCAAGCTTCATTAAAATGGAGGTCTACTGTTACAGTGTAAGGGGGCCATGTTACAATGTATTATTTATTGTGGGGTTTTGTATTTGTTTATATAAATCTGATATTCTATGTATTCTATATTTATAATCAATAACAAATTTGGGGGGAGGAGTGAGAGTATCTTGCTGGATCTAAAGTGGTGCCTGTATTCACCCCTTCTTCTTTAATTATATTTGAAAGCTATGTAAGATATTCTTAATTAAATGTCAGGCTTTTCAAAATTCTGTGTTGGTGATTCTTCAGAACATGGTACATGTAGGAGTATGGTTCAATATCTTCATTTTACAGATGAGGAAACTGAGACTCAGACAGGTTATATGATTTGCCCAAGGCGCCACAGGAAATTAAGCAGTGGAACTGGAATTCGAACCCAGCTTCTCTAACTCCAGATCTAGCAATCTTTCACGCTGTGTGTATATTCATGCATATATATATATGTATCTGCATATATACGTATACGTAGACATATATCTTTGCAAAAAGTATTTCCTTTGGTTGATCATTGCTTTAGAAGTAGAAGGCATTTTAGAGATCATCTAATGCAACCCCTCCATTTTACAGATGAGGAAACCAATGACTTGCTTTCCTGCCTGTTGGCTTGAGGATTGGTAGAGATTTTCATGCGCTAGGATAGTCTTTTCCTAAGAGTTGTTTTCTTTTGATTCAGACCTGTGATTTTACTGGTGAGGGGAACATTGAGCAAGGAAGCTCTTTTGGCCAATACAAATTGGAAACTGTTCCATAACCCATAATCCTAAAAAGTTGCCTAGGTATTGAGGAGTTCAGTGACTCACCCAGGGTCATACATCTAGTCAGAAGCAAGACTTGAACCCAGGTCCTCCTTACTTTGAGGAGATTTCTGTATCTATTATGGACACTGCTTTGGAGTAAAAATAATATTTTTCAAGCTTGAAAAATGCTCCAGTTATTGGGGATTATGAATGAGTTAGTAGGACTTAGAGGCAGAAATAATTTTGTCCAACCATCTCATTTTGCAGATGAGAGAGCTGAGTCTCAGAGAGACGGTAGGGACTCGCTCCTCTCATAGAGATAATAAGTAGCACAGCTTGTGTTTGAACCTTGGACCTCTGACCCCAAAACCAGAGACCAGTCCACTATATCACACTGCCTGTCTGTTATATAACCTTTCCCCAACCTCCTTCACTAGCATGAAGAAGACCAAGACTCTCCTCAGGAATTGTCTAAAATTATTCCCACTAGGCATCGTTAGCATAACAGGGAAAGTAGGACAGCTGAGCTGTGGGGATGGGAAGAGAACCTCTCATCCATGCTGGAGCTGCCTTCCACCATCACTTTTCAGCCAGGAAAAGTAGGGCCACTGCTGGTGTTTGGACATGGAACCTTGTAAGACTGCTTTTACAGAGTCATATAATGCTTAGAGAGAGGATCATAAGATTAACTAGAAGGAGACTTAGACGCAATCTCTCATTTTACAAATGAGGAAATAGAGACAAAGAATTGACTTGATGCTAGACCTCATAACATTCATAACACTAGACACCATGATTCATCAAGCTACTCACACAGCACGTCAAAGTGTTTTCATGCTGACTCACCCACACCTTTCCTCAACCCTGAAACCGAAGGTTCCCTATATCTGTTCAAAGTTGCTCCAGCTTCCTCCTCCCCCTTCCGGGACTCTGGGTCAGATATTGTACACCTGACACCTACTGAACTGTCATTTTATTAAGATGAGAAAGTTTAGCACTAGTCTTCCCTGGCTTCAAAAGCTTGAATCTGGGAAAATATTGTTGTTAGTCTTTCGTTCTCAAAGAAGACCAGTGACACCGGAGCTAGGTAAGAATGGGCTGGGAGTGAGGGAGAATTTGAGTTCATGCTTTGTGGGGAATCAGGTGAGGAAACTGAGGATGTCTATCGTGGAGAAGAGAAGGCTCAGAGGACATGATAGGTGTCTTGACTGGAGTATTTGAATGGCTATCCTGTGGAAGAGGGGGTAGCCTCTTTCTGCTTGGTCCCAGAAAACAGAATTAGGAAAATTTTCTAATAGTTAAAGGTATCTAAAAGAAGAATGAATTACCTCAGGAAGTGTTGGGGTTCAACCCAGGTGCTGTCTTTAAACAAAGTCTCCATGACCCACTTTTTGTTTATGTTGCCAAGGGGATCCTTTTTCAAATTCAAGAGTTCAACTGGGTGACCACTGTGTCCTTTCTAATGTTGGAATTCTCTGGTTCTGTGTATTAGAAGAATCACTGGTCTGGCTGTACAGTCAAAAGATTTGTATTTAAATCCTGACTTTGGCACTTAACCTATTGTGTGACCCTAGTCTTTGAGTTTCAACTTCCTCCTCTATAAGTTAAGTCAACAAGTGTTTATTAAGCACCTACTATGTGACATGCAGCTAGGTGGTGCCATGGATAGAGTACCAGTCCTGGAGTCAAGAAGACTCATCTTTGTGAGTTCATATCTGGCCTCAGACACTTACTAGCTATGTGATCCTGGGCAAGTGACTTCACCTTGTTTGCCTCAGTTCCTCCTCTGTCAAATGAGCTGGAGAAGGAAATGGCAAACCACTCTAGTATCTTTGCCAAGAAAATACCAAATGAGGTCACAAAGAGTCAGAAATGACTGAATGACAAAAATGTGGAAGGCATTTTGTTAAGAGCTAGGTACAAAGAAAGGCAAAAAACAAAACAAATAAGCAAAAAAATCCCAAACCAGTCCCTCTCTTAAGGAGCGCACAGTTTAATGGGGGAGACAATATGCAAACAACTAAGTAAAAATAAGATGTATATAGGACATAATCATATGTTGAACTATTGAAGAGTTGTTATGAGAAAGCACTATATAAATGTAAATTATTGTGGTCTGAAGATGAAAGCTCTATTATGGCCAGTAGCCTCCCAGGTCCTGTAACAGATCATCGTTGCTAAAAATTCTTATTGAAAAAAAAATCACAAAACACAATTTGGGAAAATGGTCATCTTAAAAAATATATCAAATATTGTACCAAAATTCAAACAGCATTATGTATAAATATTAAGCCAAATAATATTAATGCAGTGGACACCACCCAACACCAGAGGGTGATCTGATCATCACCCGACCTGCCTGTTTCTCTCCATCAGGCTCTCAGGGCAGCTGGCTGCCAATCACCTCTAAGCCTCCTGCCAGTAGGTGAGCTGCAAGACTATTTAAGAGGTGTTTTGTGTCTCTTTCAATCAAATTGAATGCCTCAAAATTCCATCCTACTTAGCCACTCCTAGTCTTCTCTCTGAGTGGTACCCTGCATTATTTTATGAAAATATTTAAGCAAAATGATAAAAAAGTAGCATGTTAATAGTGAAGCAATGTCGTGCTATCACAAACTGCTTGTAATCTTCATTCAATCTCCTCTCCAGCTCCCCCAAGTGGTAAAAAAAATCCAAGCTTCTTTTGAGTTGACATGTTTCTTTCAGTTTCCTCAATTGTAAAAAAAAAAAAATGGGGGGAATGATAATAATAGCATCTACCTCACAGGGTTTTTATGAGAATCAAATATTTACATAGTGTTTAGCACAATGCCTAGCACATGGTAGGTTCTTAGTAAATGCTTGTTCCTTTCCCCTTCTCCTGGACAATGTCTTCTGTGTATAGGCTGAGTTGGGGACAGAAGAATCAGTAGTTTTTCCCAGTAAACCAAGGGCTGGACCTATGCGATTAATGCCTTGTCAACTTAGACACTATAGAAACTTGGGGTGTGGAAGGAGGAGGGCCTTTCCTGGCTGCAGCTGTCATAGGACGGCAAGGTTCTAGCTTAAGGGGCTTATTGCTTTTAAGCAGCATTGTTGCAGCTTTCCAGGAAATGAAACTTGCTGGCTTTCACCTTGTTCCTGCAACCCCTCTAGCTTGAAAATGGGGTGCAGACAAAACTTTCCAGAATTTATGTCATAAATCTAGCGTCCAGAGTGGCAAAGAGACCGTTTAATGGCCTGGCACCATTAAACATCAACCCTTCCCATTCCCTTTACCTTCCCAAAGTCTGCCCTCATTGACTCCTGCTCTCATGTGGCCATCACAGCACCGCTTAGTCAGCAGGAAAGTAGAGTCTCCTCCTCCAGGACTCACTCAATCCCATTACATAGATTGATAATTAGACAAGGATAATTATACAGAGTTTCTTGTTCACCAAAATTTATGGCATGCGCATTAGAACTGCAATATTACTATGGGGTTGTGGGAGGTGGAGTGGGGTGGGGCTGGGGCAAATAGAAACAGCCTCATTACATAAACTAGGCATACAATGATTCTTATCCTTAAAGTGGTCCACTCCCACTAAGCCCCAAATCTCACCATTCTTCACATTAATATTTGCCGATTGTCATGATTCCGGATTTGTTTCTGATTTAGAGAATTTGCCATATGATCAGAGGATCTGGTACCTCATTCCTCTTGACTATTCACCTACAACAGACCTAACACACAGGTCTGTAATACTGAGCATCCTCCTAACAATTTTTGCCACCACAGTAAGTCCACTGGATCAGAATCCTGAATCCATTGTTGTAAGCAGGTGCAGGGTTGGACCCAGAGCCAGAAAGACCTGAAGTCAATCCAGCCTTACACACTTAGTAGCTGTGTAATCCCGAGCAAGTCAGTTCACCTCTATATGCCTCAGTTTCCTCATCTGTAAAGTGGGGATAATAATAATAATAGGTACTTCTCAGGGCTGTGAAGATAAAATGAGAAGAGATTTGTAAAGTGCTTTGCAGACCATAGCTATGTAAAAACTATCTGTTTTTATCATATTAATCTAGGTGACCATGCAGATCCCAAACATCAGCTAGGAGGATATATTGGCGATGTCAAATTATTATTTATTATCATCATAATCACCATCACCATCATCACTGTCATCATCATCATCCTCCAATGGTGGCTCTAATGCCTTGTAATTAACTGGAAAGAATCTTAGCAGAAGGGAGGCAGCTGTTCCCAGCTTGCTCTCAGGGCCTCCCGTGCTTCCATCTCTTTCTCTGACTTACTGAAGAGGGAAAAAAATGGGATTTGCTCATAAAAACCCTACAGGATAGACAGTGCAAAAGTTATTAATTTTCCCTAGCAGGAGAAAAAAATTATAATAGCTGGTATTCACATAGCACTTACAAAGCACTTTAAGTATATATTATTTTATGTGAGCCTCACAACAACCCAACGAGGCTAGTGGTTTAAATGCTATTGTCAACATTTTTGGTGAGAATTCAGAAAACTGAGGCTTATCCAAAGACACATAGCCAATAAATGGCAGTGCAGAGATTCAATATCAGTTCTCCTAAGTGCAAATCCAGGTCTTCCTTCCTTCCTTCCTTCCTTCCTTCCTTCCTTCCTTCCTTCCTTCCTTCCTCTTTTCTTTCCTTCCTTTTCTCCTCCTTTCCTTCCTTCCTTCTTTCCTTTTCTCTGTCTCCATTCATCTTTCCCTCTGTCTCTCTTTTTTTCTCTGCTTTTCTTTCTACATCTGAAGATGGCCATGCCATCCAGTTCTTTCTGTCAGGTCATATTTGGCCCTAGGGACAGGATAAAAATTGTAAGAAGGGAGAATACAGATGCCTTTCCATCCTTTTCCACATGGGGTTCTCCTGTCTTGTCCCCACAAACAAAAGAAAATTCCCTTTGTCCATAGGCTGGCCAAACACCTTTCTTATTCACATCAGTGTTGACTTTCATGGTCCAGAGAGGAAAAAAACTGAAAAACGGATCTATGATATCATGAGATAGCTCAGAAAAATTCAGCCCTAACTACCCCCTTTGCCTTATCCATTTTCATAGAATTTTAGATAAAGGATTTAAAGATTACCTAGCCTAATTCCCTCATTTTATGAGTGGGGAAACTGAGGCCCTTGGAGATTGACTCACCAAAGGTGGCATAGCCACAGCTTGTTAATATGAGAGCCAGGAGTAGAGCCCAGCACTCCTGGCTCCTAGTCCGTCACTTTATCCTCCTATACCAAACTGCCTCTTGACCAGTGCCAGTCTCTGATACCAGATTACCACCAACTAGTGCCTGGAATGATACCATAAATTATTATTTTAGAGGAAGTCTTCCTAACCTTTTTTTGCATCATGTACCCCTTTGGCAGTCTGGAGATGTCTGTAGACCACTTCTTGGAATAATGCATAGAATTAAATATGCAAGATTAAATTAATTTAAAATTAAATAGAATTACAAAAGAAACCAATGATATTAAAATAAGGATGTAATTCTTCCCACCCAAATTCAGTCCCCCTAAAATCTGTCCACAGACCCCTTGTGATTCCTTGTACCCCAATATAAGAACCCCTGTTTTAGAGGAAAGGTATTGTCTCCAGAAGTTCCCTGTTAAAATGCACATATGGTTTCCCGGAAAAAAATACATCAGTATGGACTAGTTTAGTAGACTAGGCAGGCTCAGAGAATGGGGTTTTCAGAGGATGGGAGATATGACAGATTGCTTTTGTGGAGGCATCATGGATCAGAAAAGTCTAGAAAACAGTCAGAAAGGAGAAGGCTGGCTGGAATACTGATGCAGGCATAAGGGTTTGGGAAAAGGTGGACAGCCCAGCCACAGCATGATGCCACCAGGCACCTGATCGCATGTTGGATGATGAAGATCATTCTAGACAAACTTTAGTGGTCTCAATTTTCTCTTACAAAGAGGGGAGGTTGGATTGGATGATCTCTGGGTTCTCTTCCTTCTCTAACTTCCAAGATTCTAGGACTGTGGTTCTCAAACAGTGTGTCAGGTAGATTTCCTAGGTGTGCCTGAAATCATAAAGAACTTACATTTGCTTATGGGTAAGTCTCCCAACTCTTCCTAGTGCACTGTCTTCCTCACAGCAAAGTATAAGGCTTCATGCCATCATGAAAAAAAGCTCATGAACCACTACTCTAGGCCTACAGAGAATATTAACACAGAGCAAGGGTTAATCTGTAAGCCTCTACTACCAGATGTGTGGGAAATTAGATAAAAGGGGTGGTGAAGACTGATGGCAGAGAAAGGGCAGCACCATGAGGGGAGTCACTTATTTAACCCATCATTTCTGGAATTAGGTACATAGACAAGAGGTGAGGAAGAAGCTCCTAATGGTGATGACTACACAACTTTCAACACTGATGTGACTATCCTGAAATAGGTATGTGAAGGGCTCTCCTTTAATGGAAGATACTATACACAGGATGGCATCACACTAGTCTGGACTAGTTCAGCTACAGTCCTGTCCTTTCAGGCTCAAAGTGCTGTAGTAATAATAATAATATTGTAGTGGTATCTTTGGCTTTTACTCATACCTAGATCCTGAACAGGTGAACCTTAATAGAGGAGGTGAGATGGAACTTGGGAGGAGGGGTAGGTTGATTTATCCTTTGAGTTACTAGGGGGAGCTGAAATGTCTCACTTCCTGAACCCATCTGGGCTATGTGTGTGAAGGCCTTTTAAGGGAGAGTGAGCAAATCTTTGTCCCTCAAAGAAGTAAGTACTGTGGGGGGGGGGGTGGAGGTAGGGAGGGAGAATGCGAGAGAGAGAGAGATAGAGAGAGAGAGAGAGAGAGAGAGAGAGAGAGAGAGAGAGAGAGAGAGGAAGAAGAAGAAGGAGGAGGAGGAGGAGGAGGAGGAGGAGGAGGAGGATTCTGTCCTAAGACTCCTGATTTCAAATACACTGAACTTTCACCATACAACATGATGGATAACCTTTCTCTTGGAAGTGTCTATGACAGCATCAAGAACCCAGATTACCTTTTAGGGACTGAACATTCCTATTGCCTCAAACTGCCACCTAGAAACCTAGGAAACTCACCCAATGGGACAACTTGACTTAGTCTTCCTTTCAGTAAGTCTGCTCCCAGAAGATTTTTGGATAACCAGAACACTAGAATAATGAATTCTTGAAATTGGAAAAAGCTTTGTAAGCCCTTTAGTACAATCTCCCACTTAAACCAAGAATCTCTTCTATAACACCCTTAGAAGATGGACATCTTATCTCTCCTGGAGATCATTTTTCTAGTGATGGGGAGCTCACTACTTTTCAAGGTAGTCCATTCTGTAGATGGATAGCTATGATTGCCAGGAATTTATTTTACATAAATATATATGTGCGTACATATATGCACAAGAACAAACACATATATGTATATATCTATACGCAAAAATTGTTTTTCTACTCTTTCTAGTCTGAAGTTTTTTCTCCTGGGTAGACAAAGAGGCAATTGAGAATTCAGAGTTTCTCTCCCAGTAAATTTTACATACTTTTCCCCCAGGTAATGGGCCTACTCTCTCCTCATCCTTACTTCCGAAATTGCTTTTAAAAGAGTCTCCTTTAGTTGGCCATTTTTTATCAGCTTCAATTTATTTTGGGCTTTCGTCTTCTTAACCTATTTTTCAATATATGTGCCAGTCTCTCATTGGTATTTGTCCATAGATATGTGTCTCTTCTTTCAATTTTTGAAATGCTTTTTCAACTCTGAGCACATTAGAGAGCTCCTTATGTAGCCATATATAGCTACGCGGTCTTCCACTTCTCCTCTATAATTCCGAGACTTATGGTAATTTTATGACCTGGTGCTAATAGGGAGAGAAGAAATTTTTGTTCAGTCATTTTTCAGTCATGTCTGACTCTTTGTGATCCCATTTGGGGTTTTCTTGGCAAAGTGCTGGGAGTGGTTTGCCGTTTCCTTCTCCAGCTCATTTTATAGTTGAGGAACTGAGGCAAACAGGGTTAAGTGACTTGCTCAGGGTCACAGAGCCAGTAAGTGTCTGAGGTCAGATTTGAACTCCGGAAGATGAGTCTTCCTGACTCCAGGCCCAGTGCTCTATCTACCGTATCACCTTGTTGTCCTAGAGGGGAAGTAGATGGGAGTAAAAAAGACAAATGAAAAGGAGGATACTTTTTCCCCAAAACCTTAAAAAGAAGACTCAGTGGGAGATACTGACTGTTGGGGTAAGGGTGGCATGTGAAGGAAAGGAGACTAAACTCTGGGGAAGAAGAGAATGGACCTTAGCCATCCCAACTTGTGTCTTGCCACTGGACTTGGATTACTCAGGAAGAGAGAATGAGGCTGATGACTTTGTGCAACTCTGCCTCACTTCAATCCAATTCAGGTAGGCACAAGTCAAGACAACACCCTGTGATGTCATTGATTCTCTTTGAAAGGAAGGACACAAAACTTTTGTTTTATGTTCCATGCTATGTTAATTTGGTGCTTCTAGGGGAACTGATGACACCATCAAGTGAGACTGAAAAGGGGCAGTTAGACAGGTATGAGGAGATGTCCTTTGCTGATTTGTTATCTGGATCATACCCCTTAATTGTTTGTATCTAAGTATTCCTAGGATAAAATATAGAGTTTGGCAAGGAAGCCTGTTAAAAAGCCACGAAGTACTACATGGACCTAGCCAACTCAATCAAGAGTATGTATTGTGTATTCAGCACTCTGCTAGGTGCTATGAAAGATATGTAGGCCTGTAAAACACTGTTCATACCCTTAGGGAGTAAAAGAGGAGAAGAAACAAACATCAAAGAAACAGAGAACAATGAAGTTACAACCAGTGGTACTGACCATTTGATTATAATCCCTTCCCTTAGATTGTAAGCTCCAGGAAGCCAGGCACTGTCTTTTGCCTCTTTTTGTATCTCCAGCACTTAACACATTGCTTAGTGTATAGTGGACACTTAATAAATGTTTACTGATTGAATAACTATTCCTGTAATAGGAGGGAAGGGAAGGGAAGGGAGGGCTCAGTTCAAGTTGGGAAGTGTGCATGGATGAAGTTCAGTCTTGAAGGATGGGTAGGTTCGGGATAGGGAGAGAAGAATAGATCATGCTCCCTTCTGGGCTACATAACCATACCAACATTGAAGGCAGAAGTGCTTAGGGAGATGGTTACAGGTTGGTTTGGGCACCAAATATAAGAACGAGGGAGGGATTTTCTTCCAACATGTCTATTTATATAACTGAGCTGATACCAGAGACACAAGCCCTTATCATCCTTGAAGGTAAGAAAAATGGACTCTGTGAGAACTCAGGAGAAAGGGAAAAATTAGTTGTGTGACCTCAGACAAGTCATTCCAACTATCTGGGCCTTGGTTTCTTCATCTGTAAAATAAGACTAGAGGATTTCTAGAGTGTGTGCAGTTCTCTAAAATGCACATTTTAGGTATAAAGTCATCTAGACTCGCTCTAGATCTGTCTGCCTATCCCTCAATTTGCAAAACCTTAGTAATTTTCCCTTAAACTTGTTTGCCCCAGTTCCTCAACTATAAAATGAGCTAGAGAAGGAAATGGCAAACCACTCCAGCACCTTTGCCAAGAAAACCCCAAATGGGGTCACAGAGTCAGACATGACTGAAAAATGACTGAACAACAATTTCATCTCTCCCCATTAGCACCAGGCCATACAAATGACCGTTAAGTCTAGGAGTTCTAAAGGAGAAGGGGAAGACCTGGTAGCTCCATGTGGCTCTATAGGGAGCTCTCTAATGTGCTCAGATCTGAAAAAGCATTTCAAAAAATGAAAGAAGAGACATGTATCTATGGACAATTACCAATGAGAGACTCCACATATGTGGAAAAATAGATTAAGAAGACAAAAGCCCAGAATAAATTGAGGCTGATAAAAAAAAAATGGCCAACAAAAGGAGACTATTTAAAAAAAAAGCAGTTTTTAAAAATGCAAATTTTAGACATAAAGTCATCTAGACTCGCTCTAGGTCTGTCTGCAGACCCCTCGTTTCACAAAACCCTAGTAATTTCTCCGGATTGCTTTTGCCCTTTTCTCTGTCCTAAGCAGGCCTCTTCCTAAAACTTCTCAGCCAGATCCCAGGGCTTTAAACACTGACAGGTAGTTTAGTTTGAGACCTGAGAGTTTCCAGAAGGGACACAATGAGCACACACAAAAATCATTAGCTACTATATATATTTAGACAGATAAAAATACATTTCCACTGGCTCTAACTTGGGTTTTACACAGTTCTTGCTTCCTCCATCTGCAGTCTCCTTGCCCAGACAGGTAGAATCTGGGTTGCAATCTGGCCTGATTAGCTTTGTCTGACATTGTGATTTGAGGACCACTGGGAAGATCTTTTCCCTGAATACTTTTCTTCAGGACCCATATTTGTCAACAGAAATAGC
This sequence comes from Trichosurus vulpecula, assembly GCF_011100635.1. NCBI lineage: Eukaryota > Metazoa > Chordata > Mammalia > Diprotodontia > Phalangeridae > Trichosurus > Trichosurus vulpecula. The sequence goes on along the minus strand of NC_050575.1, from coordinate 293,303,113 downwards.
TCTCAAGACCTCTCTGTGGTGAGTACTGCTCCCTACCGGGTCTTCTTTTAAAATGCATAATATACCCAAGAGAAGAGTGACTCATTAGGGTCTTAACATCTTAACCAGAGAGTTTCTCAGACCCATTTTTCTTCTAGGAGGGGAAGGACACCTAAGGACACTCAGTACCTGGGAAGGAAGAAACTTTCTGGCCCTAAAGGGGGAAGGGGGCAGAGAAAGGAGAGACAAGAGGCCTGGAAGAGAAAAATTGAATGTCCTGCACAATTTTGCCAAAAGGAAACTGGTTTCATTGTCATTCATTCACTAGATGTATTACCTTGGGCAAGTCCCTTGGCCTCTTTGAACCTCACTTTCCTCATCTATGAAATGGAATTTACAATATTTTTACTACCTAATTCACAGGGTTGTTGAGAAGGTCAAAAAAGGACTTTGTAAACGTTAAGTGTTCAATAAATGTTGGGAAGAGGAAACAAGCATCTGTTAAACACCTGTTTATGTCAGACACTGTGCTAAGTTGTTTATAAATATCTCATTCGATCCTTCCAACAGCTCTGGAGAGGTAGATGCTGTGATTATCATCATTTTATAGGTAAGAAAATGGAGACAGAGATTTTAGTGCCTCCCTAGGGTCATACCGTTAGTAAGTATCCCAGGCTAGATTTGAACTCAGGTTTTTCTGACTCTAGGCCCAGAGCTCTATCTACTGGGCCACCTAGCCACCACTAGACATACATAATTTCTGTATATTACACACACATATATACCTATATGTATATATAAAGACACACATACAAATATGCATATGTATGTTTATCTTTATCCATATACAAAGTGGGTATAGACTATTTGGAAACTGGATGGGAACTAGAGTGTTTCTACTTCAATAGGAGTGAGAAGAAATGAATTTCTTTTTTTTTCTTTTTAAAAAATTAATTATTATTTTTTGTTTACAACACTCAGTTCCACAAGTTTTTGAGTTCCAAATTATCTCCCCCTCCTTCTCCTCCCCCTCTCCCTCCCCCTCAAGACAGCACGTAATCTGATATAGGTTCTACATATACCTTCACATTAAACTTCTTTTCCAATAATCAGATTGTAAAAAAGAATTATAACCAGCAAAACAAACCATGAGAAAGATATAACAAAACCAAAAATAAAATAAAATTTCAAAAAAGAGAGAGCGAATAGTTTGCTTCAATCTGCATTCAGATTCCATAATTCTTTCTCTGGATGTGGGTAGCCTTTTCCATCATGAGTCTTTTGGAGCTGTCTTAGAACCTTGCATTGTTGGGGAGAGTCAAGTCTATCAAAGTCAGTCATCACAAAAGCAATGTGTCTGTGGTTGTGGACAATGTTCTCCTGGTTCAGCTCTTCTCACTCATCATCAGATCATATAAGACTCTCCAGGTGAAGAAATTAATTTCTAAAATTTTAAATACCTAGTGTTATGAATTGAATTAAATATCCCAGTATTTTGAGGCTAAGACTTCCGTGCTATTATACAGAAGCATTAGCAGGGAATGGTGAAACTGGAACAAAAACAAGGAGATATTGCCTTAGAGATGGAGCTGGCCATTCAGCAAAATAATCAAAGCTAGTCTTTAGCTTTGTACTTTCTTGTTCACCAGTAAAACCCTTCCCAGGCCACTAAGACCCTCATAGTCTTGTACCTGGTACCCCACCCCACTAATCCCTAACCAAAGAATGGGCCGATCCCAGCCAGAACCTTGATTCTCACAATGACCCTGTGAGGCCAAATGAGAGGTTTGGACTAGATGGCCTCCGAAGTTCCTTCTGACTCAAAAATCTATGATCCTATGATCGTAGGCCATGTTGTTGTCATTGTTCAGTTGTGTTCAATTCTTTGTGATCCCATTTGGGGTTTTCTTGGCAGAGATACTGGACTGGTTTGCCCTTTCCTTCTCCAGCTCATTTTACTGATGAGGAAACGGAGGCAAACAGGGCTAAGTGACTTGCCCAGGGTCACACAGCTAGTAAGTGTCTGAGGCTAGATTTGAACTCAGGAAGATGGGTCTTCCTGACTCCAGACCCAGAGCTGTGTGCACTATGGTGCCACCTAGCTGCCCCTATGCCAGGCACTCTCAGATAGCAGCGTGATCTCCTGGAAATACATTGCCTTTCTCTAAGAAATCAGAAATCACTTTGCTAGTGAGACTTTTGCTGATGTCAGCAAACCAGCTGGCACGTATGGAGCCCTTCCTGGATCTCTACCACATTTAGGATAGGAGGAACAAAGTCAGCAGCAGTGAGGATTTTGAACTCTTTCCCAACCTGGCTCCCTTGTCCTACTTTCGTTTAAAGACCGTGTCATAGACTGTTAGTGTTGGAAAGAACCTTCAACTACCACCCCTCCTCCCTCAATTTTTTTCCCACAGAAGGGAAATGATTTGTCCAAGGTCACATAGTAAGGTATTGGCAGACTCAAGATTTAGACCCAGAATCCTTCTATTTTTGTGTTTAATGTATTACAAGTTTAACTTCCATCATCCCTGCCTTGCATCCCTCAGCCACCATTCAGCCTGCACTGGTTCTTAACCTGATGCCTATAAATTTTTTTTGCTTTTGTTTTGATAACTGATTTCAGTAGTTGATTTCTTTTATAATTTCTATACATTTTATTTTATACATTAAACAATGTGATTCTGAGAAGGACTCCCTAGGTTTCACCAAACTGCCAAAAGGGTTAATGATACAAAAATGGTTAAGAACCCCTACTTTAGAAGCTTGCTTGGGAGGTGAAGCCTGCAAGGGATCTGAACTACCACAGAGTCCTTTCTAATCTCCAATCTCAAGTATTTGGATCAGCTTTACCCACACCCCCCTCTCAGCCATCACTTACATTAGGGTCTTGAAACAACACCAATAATCTACTTTCACATTTAATGTGGCCTAACTGCATTAGTTAATGGATGGATGGATTGATTAATGAAACCACCTCCATCATAGAGAGAAAGGGCCTGCAGAAAGATTTCTGTTTAACGCTGGGGAAGAGAGCAAGTTGCCTGGTACAGATGTCTGTGGAGAGTGAGAGGGAAAGGTGCTTAAGATGAGAGAGACAAATCATATTGATTAAAAGTCTCAGTTTCCACACAATGTCATTGCAAAGGGTCCCTTCACTCAATTGTTACTCTCTCCTGCTCATAGCAGGTGTTCAACAAATATTTGCTCAACTGATTGGATGAGTTTTAGGAATCTGAGTAATCGCCACCCCTCCCCCAAACCTGTATGGATTTATTTTAAACACAAGGATCCAAATACCACCCCACCCCCCAAGGGAGATGGGGGGGGGATGAAGGAGGAGGGAAGTTTTCCAAAGCTAAGGGAAGCTCTTTACCAAAGCAGGAGAGAAAATGCAAATCGGCAGGCTCAGGAAACTAGGGATCAGCTGTAATGGGAAGATTTCAGCTTGATATATGGTGCCAAGGACGTTATTAATGGTTTGCTGATTTTTACCTTTAAAAACTTTGGGTGGATTATTTATTATGTCCCCTGTGTGCGTATGATCTATGAAAGGCGCACTAATCTTTGTGCACAATCTCCCATGTCCTGGCTCCTCTACAGCTCCTAATTAGGTTTGGATGCTGCCCTCCCCATTCGGGGGTAGCCACCCACATGCAAAGCCTGAGAAAGCTGCCCAAAGCCGGGAGTCCCCAAGGGAGCTGTGCACTGTGGAGCCTGGAAGTCCCTGGTAACATGTTTCAGGGCCTCTGCCCCAGTGAAATGTGGTGGAAAGAGCATTGAACTGAGAGGCCAGAGACCAGGGTTTGTCCAGTCTTGCTTTGCCTGATGTCCCACATGACCCTGGGCATGGCACATCAATCATCTGGGTCTCAGTACCTCTATCTCACCAGGTCAGTGCCATGCTCCCACAGAATCTCCCTGCCTATGGACAGTTACTCTCAATGTAGAATTGGGGGATTGGTGTGGCTGACCTCTGCAATCCCTTCCAGTCTGAAATCTCGGATTCTGCATTTTCTCAGTTCCCTTTTAGCTATAGCATTTCTATGATTCAATGACATGGAGAAATGGGAAATCACTAGCGCCCTGCCCTGAGTGACCGCTGGTGCTTATGATCAGCCATGGATCAATGAGCTCTGACCCAGAACCTGAACTTTGCCCCAAAGCATGACCTTAAATAAAGTTTCTCATTCTTCAGAGAGGAGATGCCCAGATGACTTCCCTGTCTTCATCATCACTGTCATGGTCCCATCATCACAGGTCCAATTAAAAAACAAACAGCAATTAAATAAAATTAATATCTCACTTCTATAATGCTGTAAGATTTCCTCATTTTAGCAGTTTATCGCAAGACTGAGTTTTGAGGTCATTCCTGAGTCCTAAAGGGGGGTTATTAAGTAATATCTTGCATCTAATCACCTCATACTATTTTGTTAATTTCCATTTCAGGTCATGGGGGAGCAGATAGCTGGATGAAGTTGGGAAGTCACTCTCTTTCTAGAGATCTTTAAATACAGAGAAGAGATTCCTTTGTCTTAGGTAATTAAAGTGGTGACCTGCTTGGAGGGGGAAGCTGGCACAAATGACTTCCTTAGGCTGTTTGCAAACATAAACTTGATGAGCTGAAAAGGGGCCTTGGAGAGAGATCATTGAGTCCAATACCTTCCTTTTACAGGTGAGGTAACTAAAGGCCACAGTGGGAAGTGGTTTTTCCAAGGTCATCTTTGGATAGCTAATTAGATATAGTGCCTGGATTAGAAACCAGGTTCTTCTATTATGTCATCTTGGGGTTCCATGATGCTTTTTTTTGGAGGGGGGAAGGCAGGGCAACTGGGATTAAGTGACTTGTGCAAGGTCACATAGCTAGTAAGTGTGTCAAGTGTCTGAGGCTGGATTTGAACTCAGGTCCTCCTGACTCCAAGGCTGGTGCTCTACTCACCGAGCCACCTAGCTGCCCCTCCATGATGGTTTTTAGAATCTCCACAGTTTATCAAGGAAGCCATTAACTCCCGAGCCTGGAGCCAAGGTTTCGAACTCAGGATTTCCTGTCTCCAAGACCAGGACTCCATCTAGAGATGAAGAAGAAAGTATAATTTATGTCCCAGAGTAGCTAAAGTGAAAAACCTCTTCATGCATCAGGCAGTCAGCAGCATTTCTTAGATCTAACGGGAAGATGGATGTACCTGCCAACAAGACTGGCCTAAAGGGATAGGTGAGGTGAGCAATCACTCACTGACCCTTGCTCTGTAACCGCATATTGACACTTTTCTTCCCTGATTCTCACTTTGTCACCAGTGTGAAATGATTGGTCCAAAATCACAGAGCCAAGAGTCCAAGCCTTCCAAGCCTTGCCAATATGGCACAGATCTGGTTGGTTTATCTGAAACTTGGTCACTTTAGCCAACTTAAGAATCAGCCAGGCATTTGACAGGGGAATTAGACTTAAGAAGGATGTGGCAGGGAAGGCAGCAGACCTAGGAGGGCCAGGCTTAATAAGAGGGGAAGAAGAAGAAGGAGGAGAAGAAGGAGGAGGAGGAGGAGGAGGAGAAGAAGAAGAAGAAGAAGAAGAAGAAGAAGAGAAGGAGGAGAAGAAGAAGAAGAAGAAGAAGGAGAAGAAGGAGGAGAAGAAGAAGAAGGAGAAGAAGGAGAAGAAGGAGAAGAAGGAGAAGAAGGAGAAGAAGGAGAAGGAGAAGGAGAAGAAGGAGAAGAAGAAGAAGAAGAAGAAGAAGAAGAAGAAGAAGAAGAAGAAGAAGAAGAAGGAGAAGGAGAAGGAGAAGGAGAAGGAGAAGGAGAAGGAGAAGGAGAAGGAGAAGGAGGGAGGAGAAGGAGAAGGAGGGAGGAGGAGGAGGAGGAACACAACAACAACAACAACAACAACCACAACAACAACAACACAAGAATTTATATAGCAATACGTGTATATATATGTATACAAATGTGTATTTATATATACACATATACATGTATATGTGTGTATGTGAAATCTCAATGGAACCTAATAAGCCTAACAGGTAGGTGTTATTATTGTCCCCATTTTACAGATGAGGAAAGAGAAGCAAAGGGGAGGTTGAAAGACTTGACTTGGGTTACACAACTAGTTAAGTGTCTGAAGCAGGTTTTGAACCCGGGACTTACTGACTCCAAGACTAGCCCTCTACCCAGAGATGAATAAAAAAGTGCCATTTATACCCCAGAGTAGATAAAATTAAAAACCTCTTCAAGCATCAGTCATTCAGCAGCATTTCTTGGGTCCAGCAGCAAGATGGATGTACCTAGTACTTGAGGAAGTTGCCAACAAGGCTGACCTTTGGACCAGTGGCTTCACATGCTCTCCTCTAGGGATAATCTAGTTTGCTCATCTTCCTCCCAATGACTTCTCCTCAGCAGCCACTCCTGTGCCAGAGCTGTCTTAATTTGTAAAACCTCATGGGCTACATGTCTAGGACGGTGGTAGTTGAAAGGTAGAGGATGAAAGATGAGAAAGGAGAAAAGAATATGGAAAGAGAAAGGGGCAAAGTAACAGGTGTGGAGGATGGAAGCCAAGGGGATTCATTTGGAGTATGATTTAAAAAGGTGGAAGAGAGTGAGAGAAGGTAATGATTCCCACTTTAATAGACTTTGAAGTCTATAAAGTGCTTTCTGCATAATAACTATAAGGTAGGGAATACAAGTAACGTTATCCTCATTTTTTTTATCAGGTGGGGATACTGGGACTTGGAAAAGCTAAGTGACTTGTCCAGGGTCACACAGTTAGTGTCAGAGGTAGATTTGAACCCAGGTCACTCCTGACTCAAAGTCCAACGTTCCCTTCAGGCAAACATGGTGTAGTGTAAAGAGTGCCAGACTTGGGATCAGGAAGATTGGCTTGAATTCACAACTCTGTCACATACCAGTTGAGTGAACATGGGCAAATCATTAAATCTCCCTGAGTCTCAGTTGAGACCTTAGTGGGTAGACTGCTGGACTTAGAGCTCTAACCTAGCCTTAGATTCTTATCATCCTTAAGATTCTAGGGAGGTTGCTTTCTCAGTTCTCCATTCTGCAAATTAGGGATAATATTACTACCTACCTAGCATTTATAAAACACTGTAGGGTTTGCAAAGCACTGCACATAAATAATCTTATTTGAGCTTCGCAACAAACCTGGGAGGTAGGTGCTATTATCATCCTCATTTTAGAAATGAGGACAGTGAGACAGACAGGTTAAATAACTTTGCCAAGGTCATACATCTAGTATGTGTATGAGGCAGGATTTGAACTTGTATCTTCCTAACTCCAAGGCAAGAACTCCTATCCATTGTGCCATCTAGCTGCCTCAAGGGATTGCTGTAAAAATTAAATGAGATAGTGCATGTAAAGCACTTTATATAAACCTTTAAATCCCATATAAATGTCAGATATTATGTTCCACTGCTTCTCAAGACAGCTGGCATGTTCTGAGATAGATGGAGGGGAGTGGTATGACTCCTAGATAACCCTGGAAGGAGGATAAGGTCAAGAAGCCTAAGAACCAACACTCTCCAGGAGTCACAAAGGAAGAGGAATCAACCACTTGCCTTCTCATACTGATTCACTGACAGCTGTTGTGGTACTTCCCAGCTAGCTGACTTTCCAAGAGCCAAAGCCAATCTATCTGAGGGTACTGCAAGTTAAATGCCCTTATAAGAATCTTTCATATTGCTACTAACTATAATAGTAAGATCAATAAAAATAAATTCTTTGGTGGAAATGATATCCCCACTCTAAAAGATCTGGCCCTCAAAGGGTGATCATAGTTGTGCAGTTGTTTCAGTTGTGTCTGACTCTTCATGACCCCATATGGGGGTTTTCTTGGCAAAGATACTGGAGTGGTTTGACATTTCCTTCTCCAGCTCATTTTACAGATGAGGAAACTGAGGCAACCAGGGTTAAGTGACTTGCCCAGGGTCACATAGCTAGTAAGTATCTAAGGCTGGATTTGAACTCAAGAAGATGAGTCTTCCTGACTCTAGGCCCAGTGCTCTATCCACTGAACCACCTAGCTGCCCCTGAAAGTGATACCCATGTATCAAAATTTAAAAAAAAATAAAGCAAAAGAGGGAGTCTTCTGTGTGGCTGTAGAAAAAGAGCAAAGACCAATGCGTGAAAAGAAGTCAACAAGCATTTATTAAGCACTTATTGTCTTCCAGGCACTGTGTGCTGTCCTTCATTGGGAAAGAAGCCCCATGAAGGAAAATTTCAACTTAATAAGGAAGAATTTCCTAATAAAAAATCATATCTGAAGATAAAATGGGCTGTCCTGTGAAGTGGCGACTTACTCATTATTAGAGATATTTAAATAGAAGTCACCCTTCAGGACGTTATAGAGAAGATTGATGTCCTACGTAAGGGTTTGGATTAGATGTCCATTGTGGTTCCTTCCAACCCCAAGGCCCAATGATTCTGTGATTTAAGATTTGTTTAATACGACCTAATTCTAGTGTCTTTTCCTCTCTTCTATTTCTGTGCCCCACCCCCCGTGAATATTAGTATAATATGAATGAACAGTGATGAAAGGTGTTAAGATCTAATTTTGCTTAGTACAGCAAGTCTGAATCATGGGTATGTGAGTGACCTCCTGGTTTATGCCCTTTCCCCCCCTACAGGCCCCACAGCACACCACATTTCCTTAACCCTGCTCACCCTTTCGTAGAGGTCAGAGGTCCACAGGTGTGGTACATTGCACATAATATCAGACTTTTTTTTGATGTATTGATCAATTTTACTGATTTTTCCTCTTATTTTTATTCTTTATTTTAAACAAATTTATTATATGAGATGGTTCTATGGGTGGGGGAGGGGAGGGATACTAGAGGAATTTTGGTAATGTCAAAAATAAAAGAGATCAGTAAAATGTATATTTAAAAGTACCTAATAAATTCAACATGTTATTCTAAAAAAAATCCTGCTCCTCTAATCATTCACATTTAGGAGTCCCGGGCCTATGGTCACAAGAGAACTAGGTTAGAACCCCTCCTCTGACACTGGCTGTGTAACCATGGGCAAGACGCTAGTCTTTGAGTCTCAGTTTCCCCGTAATAATAGCTAGCATTTGTCTGGCCCTTTGAGGTTTGGCAAAGCACTTTACAAACATTATTTCTCATTTTATCTTCACAGCAAACCTGTGAAGTAGATTGTATTATTACCTCCATTTTACAGATGAGGAAACTGAGGCAGACAGAAATCCAGTGACTTATGCAGGGCTACCCAGCCAATAGGTGTCTGAGACTAGGTTTGACCTCAGGCTTTCCTGTCCGCTCTATCCCCTGCATCACCAAGCTGCCTCACCTACAAAATGAGGATAATGATGCTGATAGTCTCTAGCTGACAGGATTGTAGCCAGGATCAGATAAAGTAACTCAATTCTACTATGCACATACAGGAACTGTGCTGGACGCTAGAGTTCCAAAGACAGATGAAAACCTTTCCTAGGCAGGCTTAAGGAGCTTACTTGCTAGTGTAATGCATGGAAATCACTTTGTAAACCTTGAGTCATTATGTCAACTCCAGCTAACAGCACTATTAAATGCCCCATAATTATGTCTGAGAACCCGTCAACTCCAAATTCCTGCCTACAGCCCTATGCCTCTCAGTCATTCCTCCCATCATGCTCTTTGTCTCTATTTCTATTTGTCTCCTCTCTCTGTTCTTTCCTCACTCCTATCTTGAGAAGCTTCAGTGCTTCCTTACTGTCTGGATATGATGATAGTACTTCTCTGGGCCTTCACAGGCTGGCTCTGACCCATCTTCCCTTCCCAGACTTATTTCAGATTGTCTTCCCTCGATTTATTCTGCATCCCTGGCAAACTGCTTTATTTGCTGTTCTCCCTCTATGCACTCCATCTCCCACTTCCTTTGTATAGACACCACTCCAGCTCTGGAATGTTCTTTCTCCTCAATTCTGGCCCTCGGAATCCCTGCTTTCATTCACTCAGATCACGTACCATCTCCTACACAAGACATTTCCAAATTGTCTCAGTTGTTTAACATCCCACCATTGTAATAATAATACTTTGCATTCAGGGTGTGTGTGTTTTTTATTTACTTATCTACATATATATTGCATCCACCAATTAGAACATAAGTTTCTTGTCTTTGTATGTGTTTAGTACAATGGCTGGCATACAGTGGGCACATAATAAAGTCAGTCAACAAGTATTTATTAAGTGCTTATGATGTACCAGGCACTGTGCTAAGCTCTGGGGATACAAATATGAGCAAAAAGACAGTCCCTGCCCTCAAGGAGCTTACTTTCTAGTAGGAGAAAACAACACATAAAAGAAAGCTATAGGGAGGGGTGGGGGAGTACTCATATAGAGGCATGGCAGTAAAGTCCAGAGGGTAGGAAGCAAAGCAGAGAGGGAGATGAAACATGGCCAGCCTGGGTCTGTCCCCCCAAATGAAGGCCCCAGGAAGAGCTCACTAATGGAGAACTAATGTTTGCTGAATTGAATTGCCTCTTGAGATACTAGTATCCCCATCATTGGAGGTCTACAAGCAAAGGTTGAGTGTATCATAGAGAACGTTTAGGTACTGGCTAGATGAAGGGCTTTGGAAATCCCTCCCAAATCTGAGGTTCTGTGCTTCTGCTTCTGATCTCCAATGGTCCCTCCCACCCTCATCAGAACCAGGATGCTTTTGACAGTCTTTATGACTTTGGTTTTGAGTTTGACCTTCTTTTAGGTACCATTCAATTTCTTTCAGGCCTGTGGGCCTCTGCTATGCTACTCATCTCCCTTGAACACCGCAAAGTTGCCATTAGTGGTCTGCCTTTTCCAGGGAGGATGATTTCTGGACAAGAATGTAATCTTTTAGGCTTTGGCATCAGCAACCCTTTGCTTTTCATTCAAGCCCTCTCTGAGCGGCAGAAGTTCAGAGATTTGCCTAAAGTTTCACAGCATGGGAGAGGCTAAAACTTTGCACCTTGACCCCTAAGCTCTTGCCTTAGAGGCTAACCAGACCAGGAACATGGAACTCTCATGCAAATGCACTGGGAACATCAACAAAGCAAGGTCTGAAGCTAGCTCTTCCTGCAACTGAGTTTGGATTCAGTTTGAGTAGACTGGATAAGATCATTGCTCTGAAAGTTTGAGCAGGGCCCTTAACAAAGACTGACATTTAAAGGGAAGATGTTGTGGGTGTTTAGACAATAAGGGGAAATTCTCTATTGAGGGACGTTAAAACTCCATTGAAGAAATGATCAGTTGGGCCCACAAATTTTTTTAAGGCAACTGAACTAAGGTTCCTTTTTATTTTAAAGCAAAAAATAAAGTGTTCAAACCATCTGCTCTAGAAATTATTTTTAAAAAAGAAAAATAAAAAAGAAAGTAATATTCGGTAACATGTTAAAGTAACACATTATGAATAATTATGAGAAGTAACATGGTGTTGTGGTTAAAACGCCAGCCTCAGGGTCAGGAAATCTCTATTCAACTTCTGCCTCTGATATATACTGTGGCTGTGTGACCCTGGGCAAGTCACTGAAACTCTCTGTTCCTAGGCAACTCTCTTAAGACCACAAGTTGTAGAACAGCTGTAGATCTACAGTTTTCTTACCAGGAATTTCCTACATCAACAAAGTCATAGGTAGATAGATAGATAGATAGATATAATACGTCATTTTGCATATATTATATATACAATATATTATATATTTATATATTATACACACACATATATAGGTATATACATATGGATCTAGAGGGAGAGAGAGAGAGAGAGAGAGAAAGAGAGAGAGAGAGAGAGAGGGATTGCATACTGTAATTAAGGGTGCTAAGTAGGTGAGAAGAAATAAAAAAAGACGAGAAACACAAGAGAATGAACAAAAGACTGAAGAAGGGATTGAATAGGAGAGAGAGAGAGATGTGCAGAGATACTGTGAGATAAGAGAGATAAAGGACCTAGAGAGAAAGTTACTAAAGAAGGAATGAGAAACATACCAGTTATTAGTTGAATCTATCAGATTTAACTGCTCTTATAAAACATGCCCTACCTGTTCATTCGGATTGTGAAAAATAATTTAAGAAATAGTTATTTTTTGTTCTTATTGTCCCATGAATTCTCTTCAGCATCTAAATATTGTTCACAGATCTTCGAGTGTTCTTATCAAACTTTTAGTTGTTTTTTTTTTAAAAAAGGTATCTTATTTTAATTGATACCTTTTTTCTTTATGTCATGTTAGTTTCTAAATAGATCTCTCCCTTTTCTCTAATAGTAAGTCGTTTCCTGAAACAAAGATAGAAAGTAACCAATACATTAACTATATCTGACAACATACGAAACATTCCATGTTTATTCATTAATTCCATCATTCATGCTTTCACAGTCTATCACCTTTGCAATGAAGGGAAGGGAGTGCATTCTCTCAGCTCTTCTCCTGGGCCAAACCTGGTCATTATGCTTCTAAAACATTGTTTCATTTCCATTTTGTTGCACTTGTACTCTCTGTTTACATTGTGATAGCCACTGTGTACATTGGTATCCTGTTTCTGCTTATCTAACGCTGTATCAGTTTATACAAGTCTTTCCAATCATATCAGAGTTCTCCATATTTGTCATTACTTGTGGCACAGTAATATTCTATTACATTCATGCACAACAATTTATTTAGCCATTCCCTAGTAGTCCATTGACACCTACTTCATTACAAAAGCTCTATTTCTACAAAAAGGGATGTCATGAAGATGCTGGTGTATATGGTACCTTTCTTCTACCTTGCACCTCATTGGAACTTTTAGTCATTTCCTTTGGGGATAGCCACTGAGAATTATTTTAACAGTAATTATTCCCCAGATTGTAGAAATAGGGACAGAATAAGATCCTCTTTGGAGCACTTGTCACATCTGTGATTAAATCAAAATAAAGGCCCCCTGTGGCCAAAAGCCTTCTATCTCTGCTGCCCCCTTCCCTCTAGTGCTTCCTACTTAGAACCTCTAATTCCCAGGGCATCTTTGGATCCACATTCTTCTCTGTTTATAGCTTGGGGCTTGGCCTAACTCTATAACCCTTCTCTGTACTTAAACTATGCTGCCCTCCCTCCCTCAATCAAAATTCTGGGCTTGTACTTTAATCTAAGTTTTAGTAAATTCAGGTCCACTCGATCAATTTCAGGTTCATTTATACCACGAGGTATAATATGGCACTATAGGCAGAAGAGAACTACTTTAATTTACTCATTAAGATTAATGTCAGATATATCAGATTCCATGCCGTCTTGGGGAGGGAGGGGGAGAGGGGGGAAGAAAATCTGGAACTCAAAATTATGTAGAACTGAGTGTTGTAAACTAAAAATAAAAAATCTAAAAAAAAAAAAGATTAATGTCACTACCCAGGGAAGGGAATAGTATTTATATAGTGCCTACTATGTAGTAGGCACCAAACTAAGCGCTTTTTTTCAAATATTATCTCATTTGACTCCCACAACAATCCTTTGAAGTGCTACTGTTATGCCTATTTACAGTTGAGGAAACTGAGGCAAACAACAGCTAAGTGACTTGCTGAGGATGGAACAGCTAGCAAGTATCTGAGGCCTAATTTGGAATCAAGTTTTCCTGACTCCAGGCACTTATCCACTATATGGCTCTACCTAAGCCAACCACTTAAAGGTCAAAATTAGAAAATACTAGAGGAGACCCAGGCTAGAAAGTATCAGCTACTAACTAGCTCTTCAATCTAGAGCAAGTCTTTTCTCCTCTGTGGATTTTGGCCTCCTCATTTATAAAATAAAAGGGTGGGACTTGACCTTTTAGGCTCTTCCATGCCATCATTCTATCTCATAGGAGTCTTCTTATAAACAAGTATTCCTAAAAATATAGAATTCTTCCTAAAAGCAATAGAACTTTTAGAAGAAGAGATCATCCAATCTATCCTTTTCCCCCAAGGAAAGGGTCCCTCAACCACGAGTTGAAAATCTACCCACAGATTTTTGAGCCTTACCAGGCAGATCTCCAAATTGGTGATCAAACCCCTCCCACACCACCACCCCTGCCCCATCCCAATTTTGTTCACCTCTCTCTTTAGCACGGTCCCCTCTCCATAGTTCTGACCAGGAAGGGAGTGCAGCTAGAATAAGCATCATATGTTCTACTCTTCTCTAGGATTTGACAGTGAACACCCAAATCCGCCATCACACTACCATTCAGGGACTTTTCTCCCCCACTTCCTAGTGATCTTAAAGTTGTAGGGGAAACAAGAAGCACTCTCTCCCTCTCCCCGCCAAGGACAATTAAAGAGAGAGTCTTGTTCTAATTCGACCAAAAACAATAGGCATATAAGTTCAAACAGACCCCTCCCCAAAATGATGTAACTGACATTAACAAAATGATAACTTTAATAATAATAATAACTCACATTTCTTTAGCACCTTAAAGGCCTAGTTGTGCACATTCCTTCAGTCTCAGCAGATGCATCGATTCCTATGATAGAGTGCTCTTCATCAACCATCTGTCCTGAGAGATTCTGGCTTCCCTCAATACCCTGTTGCAGTGACAGGCCCTCGGCACCTTGTCGGGCCTTGATGGATTGCCCTTGAGCCAGATTTCATACATCTCCGTCTTCCAGGGGGAGCTTTGACACAAATAATTGGTATCACCTCTGTTGAGTGAATGCCAAGTGCTGACAGAACAGTTCATAATAAGGGATGTGGGTGATGGGCTCTTGATTGGGTGGGGGAGAGAATTACTAGAAACACAGCAGAATGGCAGAGTGAGGCTGCCTAGGGAGCTACCTTGGGGTAAAAGGAAGTCTTGAGGCTCCATTTTACAGGATGCAGGATGGCAAAAGTTCAATCGTCCTTGATACTAAAAATAAACCTGAATTCGTGTGAACTGGAATAGTTTTCCCCAAAGCACACTTAGAATTCAAACAAACATAGTTGATCAGTTCAATCAGCTGGACATTTGGTCCTATAGTTTCCTTTATTTTCTCTTTCTTTCCAAGATATGCCATACTTCACACCCTTTACTCTAGACTAGGACTAACTGGTTCCATCAATATATTTCAAGTTTTAATGTCACATGGCCAAATTGACTTGAGTAACAGCTAGTGTTGACAAAAACTGCAATGAAAGGATCCAGACTGATGGTCAATAAGCCTAGAATTCTCTCCTTCTATTTCTCAGTCTCTTGGCTTTCCTTTCATCGAGGTCCAGCTAATATTCCCTCTTCTACAAAAAGCTTTTTCCAGTCCTCTTTAGCTAGGTGACCCAGTGAATAAGGTCCTAGGCTTGGAGTTAGGAAAACCTGAGTTGAAATATGGCCTCATATACTTCCTAACTGTGTGACCCTGTGCAAGTCATTTAACCCGTTTGCCTCGGTTTCCTTATCTGTAAAATGAGCTGGAGAAGGAAATGGCAAACTTCTCCCCAGGAAAACCAAAAAAGGGGTCACAAAAAATCAGACACAACTGAAAAAATGACTAAACAACAACAAGCAAATGAATGCTACTGCCTTTTGTTGGTCATCTCCAATTTTTATTGATACATACCTGTTTGCATGTTATCTCCCCTATCACACTATGAGCTCCTTACGAGCAAGTACTATTTTTTTCTTCCTTTCTTTGTATCCTCAGCCCAGCACCTGGCACATAGTAGGCACTTAATAAGTGCTTGTTGTTGAACTGAAAGAGTGCTTAGCTAGAAGTCAGCTTCTGCCACTTTCAAACCATATAATGCTAGGCAAGTCAATTAACCTAGTTGATCATCTCTTTCATCCTCTGTAAAGTAAAGGGATTGACCTATATTATTTCAAAGGTCTCTTCCAGGCCCATCATTTTATAAATCATCACTCTAGAAATGATTAAGTAATCATTTGGTCACAGAGCCATAGATCTAGAGCTAGAAGAGACTTTGGAGACCATTTAGTCCAATCCATTCCTTTTACAGATGTGGAAACCAAGATCCAAAGAAGTTAAGTGACTTTTCCAAGTTCCCATAATTAGTAAAGAACAGAGCTGGGATTTGAACTCAGACCGCTGACTCTTAAGTCCAGTGTTCATTCTGTGACACCACAGGTCCAGTTTCCTGTCTTTAGGAGGATAAGATTATTATCCTCAGTTTACAGATAAGGCCACTTAGGTCCAAATAATTAATACGAATGACTTGCCTGAGATTGATCTGTTTGTGAGTGGTGGAGAGTTAAAACTAGAACCCATGTCTTTTGCCTCCAATGTAGTGTTCCTTTTGATACAAAATCTTGACTCTCTGAATGAACTTCATTTTTTGACATCATAAAGACACACCTGGTTTTCCTAAAGAAGGTACAAATTCATTCTCCAAAGTACCCAGGTATCATCTAAGCTGTGCTCCCAAAGAGCTCGAATTCTGGGTTGTACAAATAAGGTAAGAGAATTTTTCCTAAAGTCACCCATGCAGTTCAATTCAACGAACCTTTTTCAAGTGCTTGCTGTGGGTAAAGCTGTAGAAAGTCTGTGAGTTGAAGGGTAGTCAGCGCCTACTTCATATCACAAGTGTATCCATTTTTTACCTTTGCCAGGTCAACAAGTGTTAGTGTTTACTATGTGCCCTTAGGCACTGTGCTCATCACTGAAGATCCACAGAGAGGTTAACAAAAAAAAAAACAAACAAACAAAAGAAGACAAGGCAAATTTAAAAAGAGACCCCAGTCCCTACCCTCAAGGAGCTCAGAGTTTAATGGAAAAGGCAGCAAGTAAATAACTATGTGCAAACAACACATAGATGGGATAAATTGGAGATAATCATGAAGGGAAAACACCAAGATTAAGATGGACTGGGAAAGACTTCTTGCAAAAAGTGGAACTTTGGTTGAAGCTGAAAGGAAGCCAGGTAAGCTAAGAGATGGAGATGAGGAAGAAGAGAGCTCCAGGCATGGAGAACAGGCAGGGAAAATACCTAGAATCGAGAGATGGAGTGCCACTGAATCACAGAGTTCACGGAGAAAAATAAGGTATTTGTTGTTGTGTCCAACTCTTTGTGACCCTGTTTGGGGTTTTCTTGGCAAAGATACTGGAGTGGTTTGCCATTTCCTTCTCCAGCTCATTTTACAGAAGAGGAAACTGAAGCAAACAAGGTTAAGTGACTTGCCCAGGGTCACACAGCTAGTAAGTATTTGAGGCTGGATTTAAACTCAGGAAGATAAGTCTGATTCCAAGCCCAGTGCTTTATCCACTGGTGCCACCTAGCTGTCCCAAGTAAGTTACTAGAAGACTGAAAAGATAAGAAAGGTCTAAGTTACGAATGGTCTTGGATGCCGAACAGAGGGTTTTGTATTTGATCTTGGAGGTATTGAATGGTGGTGTGTGACATGGTCATTCCTGTGCTTTAAGAATGTCACTTTAACAGCTGAGTCAAGGATGGATTTTCTCCAGGTCCCAGAAGGAGGAAGTGGCAGAGCTGGGATTTTAATTCAGGCCTTCTTCAAAAATCCACTATTTTTCCCTTTTTTTGTGATTCTAATTACTGTTTCCTTCCACAGCACCACTCTCCATCCTGTTTTCCATGTTGTAACCTTAAGGTTATCTTTGACAAGCAGGAATTCTTCATACCTGTATCTTGGGCAACAAGGCGGCACACTGTGTAAAGTACTGGGCATGGAGCTAGGAGGGTCTGGGGCCAGGAAGACCTGAGTTAAAATCTGCCTCTGACATTTACAAGTTGTATGACCCTAGACAAGTCACTTAACCTGTCTCTCAGTTTCCTCAACTGTAAAATGGGAATAATGATAACCCCTGTCTTCCAGGATTATTGTGAGATTCAAATGAGATGACATTTGCAAAGCACCTATGTCAGAGTCCGGCACATAGTGAGTGCCTAATAAACACTTGTTGATTAATTGATAAGCTACTGTTCCCCGTCTCTTTTCCCCTTCACTGCTATTCTCCTAAGATAGGGAATAATTTACACTTGCTGCCTCCACTTTCCCATCATCCATTCACTCCAAGGTGACCTCTCAGTTAAAAGGTCAAAATGACCTTTTGATTTCTAAAGGCAGTGACTGTTTCTCAATCTTGGTTCTCCTTGCCATTTTTGCAGCATTTGAGACTTGGCATAGAGGATAGGGTATTAGGCTCTGAATTAAGAAGCCCTAAGTTCCCCTCTCATCCCTGACACCTACTGGTTGTGTGATATTACTTAAATCTGGTAGCTGAGCCTTGGTATCCTCATCTGTGATATGGGGGTAACACACATATATATAGGGGTAACCTATATATATGTATATATATTACATATATAGGTACCTATACGTACCTGTCTCAGGTTGTTGTAAGGATCAGATGATTCAATGTATTTGTATTCAATGTATTCAATGTTGTTTTGCAAACTTTAGAAGGGCTATATAAATATCTATTATTATTTTTGTTTCTCCTTCTTCCCACTTGGCTTACACGATACTACTCTCTCCTGGTTATCCTCCTCCCTGTCTGACTGTTCCTTCTTGGTGTCTTTCATAAGTTCATCACCTTTCTTCCCACTAACAGTGGGTGTCCCTGAAGACTGCATCTTATGAGCCCTTCTCTTCCTCAACACTCGTTCCCTTAGTGATATCACCTGCTCTGGTGGGTTCAATATCACTTCTGTAATGACGACTCCTTACTTTAGATATCCTGACCCAATCTCTCCCATGATTTCCAGGTCCACACACCCAGCTACCTGCTAGACATCTCTTCTTGGGAGTCCTGCTGGCACTTCAGATTCAACTTGTTCAAAGTTCCCCTCAGTAGTGACCATGAACACAACATTTTAAGGCTTGCAAATTGCCTTATTATTTCACAACAATCCTGAGAAGTGGGTTCTTCTGTTATCTCCGTTTTATAAATGAAGAACTTGAGGAAGGCAGAGGTAGATGACCTGATCAAGGTCATACAGTTAGCAGATTTCTAAGGCAAGAATAAAATGAGGGTTTTTCTGGCTCTAAGTCTAGCCATATAGTCATTACAAGTCCCTTCTTTTAATTTCCTTCCTTTTTTTGTTCCCCTGGGTGAGCAAAGAGAGCTAACCTGTGGAATATTCAATACTTATGAAGCCTTTTGAAAAAGGAACCCCTGAAGGTAAAAATGGACTTTGATCAGTTAACAAGTAATGAGAGAATGAACATTATAATGAACGTGGGCTTATTCTAATGAAGGTCTGAGGGATGAGTTCATTTTGTTGTGTATTTGCTAGCTGTAGTTAATAAAAATCTATTATAATTTACCCAGAAACTCTTTCTCTTGGAAATTTTCACACCACAATGAAGATGCCCTTGGAAGTTGAGTGTGGTTATTTCTTCTTACCCAGGTTGCACTTTTTTTTGGCCAACCTAGAACAACGTGTCCCTGCTCCCTTGAACAGTCCAAGCTGTCACACACACACACACACCCCCACGGTGCCACAGCCTTTAAGTCACTCTCTCAGACTCTTTTTCCATTTCAATAGAGAAGACATTCTATGCTCAAACCCCTACACATGGGGCCTTTCAGTGAGGGTTTAGCTTAGAAATCAGCACACAGGTTGAAAATTCTGGCCATAGAAACTGAGTCTGCCCCACACCCAAAGTAAATGGCTTTGCATTTCATCCCTATTCTTCTCCATTCACTGTTCTCACTGAGCCCTCTGGAGCCCTTCATTACTTTATGGTAACATGTTAGATGGAAAGATCAATGGACCTAATTAATATCAGAAAACCTGAATTTGAATCTGAGCCTCTGGTCCCTTGTCTGTGAAATAAGGGGTCAGATTAGGTGATCTCTGAGCCTTTTTCTGGCTCTATGATATTACATTTCTTCCATCTTCTGCTGCTCCCTGAAACTTAACTGTCTCCAGAAAATACCATGACTCTAGACACCCTCTCCAAGGCTGGTTGCTCCTCTCATTCCCCTTGACACAGAGGGCCAGGAGGAGAAACTGAGATGCTCCTTGCTCCCTAGTGCCACTTTCAGGCAAATCACTTCGTGACTATCTCTTCCCCTTTAAACTTCACCCCAGTTTTGTTGCTGTCATCAATAAACATTTAGGTCACTGTACCTCCTCCCCAATAATCTTCTCCCCTCCACTTAAGTGGGGAAGTGATAAAATGCCTTGGTATCTTGACCAGGTGAAAACAATCAATCTTAATCATTGTTTCAATCAATCAACCAATTGTGAGCTTTAGACTAAGTGTGAAACGTCCTTGCGACTGAAGTGATGCTGCACAAGACACATGTTCAGATAGGCTGAGAAAACTTAGTCAAGTCCTAGGGGTTATCCATAGGGCAGCTAGATGGTGAAGTGAATAGAGCACTGAGCCTAGAGTCAGAAAGACCTGAGTTCAAATCTGGCTTCAGACAACTTCCTTTGGTCAAGGCACTTAACCCTGTTTACCTCAGTTTCCTTACCTGTAAAATGAGCTGGAGAAGGAAATGGCAAACCACTCTGGTATCTTTGCCAAAAAAATCAAACAAACAAACAAACAAACAAAAGAACCCAAATGACATCATGAAGAATCAGACACTACTGAAATGACTAAACAACAACAAAAAGGGGCCATCTATAAATTATCAAGCTTGTCAAAACCAAAGTTATTCCAGAGGTAGGAGCCAATAAGTCATTTTAGTGAAACCTCAGGAGGAATTCCTTGATGATTTGGGAGGAGAGACCTAGGTTTTGGCTAGGTCTTTCTTTCCTCTCCCTTCACTTTTGGCTAGATGAGGACTTTGAGAGCTTCAAAGACTTTGGAGGATTTTGGAATTACATCATCCAGTTAGTGTTCTAGATTCAAGGTTCCACAAGGAGCTCAGCAAAGAAACTACACCATTCCTCAGGGGAACTTCTTGAGCCACCCACATGGAAGAGAGAAAGATTTCTAGCAACCAGGAGCTATGCACACAATGTTTGAGCCTGTTTTCTCCTGGACCCTGTATGAATTGGTAGGAAAGTGCACCATAGACTCCTACAGAATGTTTTGTGAAGTGTTCTAATTATATCACCATAGTAAATTACTCCTTTCTAAACATTACTTAAGTCCAATTGACTAAATTGATTCTCAACTAATAATCTTGGCAGGAAGCACACCAGTGGGGGCTCATGATCTATAGAATGAGAAAAGCACCTTCAACTCCTTAGTGCTACAAAGCAATCACACACTGGCAGCCTGACTCATCAATGTGAGTGGGAGTTGAGAGAATCTCCTCAGAGAGTTTGTTATATTCATATATGCAGGTATTTACTTCTCTGTTTAGATCTTGTGTCCCCCTAGAAAGCTTCTTGGAGGTAGGGACTGTCTGGTTTTTGTCTTTGTATCTTTAGCACATGGCATGGTGCCTAGCACAAAATTAATACTTAATAAATGCTTGTTCCATCTCATTGAAATCAGTCTAAGGTGATTTCTAATTCTAAATCCTATAATCCTATGAAGTCTTTTTTTCCTTCCTTATATGCCCTAGAGCAGAGGTTCTTAACTTGAGGTCCACAGACCTACAAGGGGTCCATGGACAGACAGATTTCAAGGGGTCTATGAATATGAGTAGGCAAAAAAATCCTTATTTTCACTAATCTCTAACTAAAATTTAGCATTTCCTTCCATTATTTAAAAACATTATTCTGAGAAGGGGTCCATGGGCTTCACTGGTCTGAAACAGGGTCCATGACACAAAAGAAGGTTACTAACTCCGCAGAAGGTAGCCTGGCATTGAGCTTACTCTTAGGCAGCTCTACCTCTAGGCTCTCCTGTAGTTATAGTTAATGGGGGTACATATGTGGGCTTGGAGCCTCTATCCTTCCAAGGTGGGCCAGTGATCTGTGGGTATTCCCTTTTGCCCCTCTCATTTGTACATCCGTAGGTTTAGAGAATGCTGTTTAGGTCTGTACTAGCTCTAGGGAAAGTCCCCACACCAGGGGAATAGTCTCCTTCCTCCAGTGCTTTTTCCTCTGCAGCATTGTTCCCATTATCAGCATCTCACATGCACTCACGCCCAGCACACCGCACAGGAAAACAGACCTACAGCTGATGCTGCCCAGGTATCCTGTTGGAAAGGCTCTGACTGAACAAGCCTGTCCTATGTCAAATATGAGAAGGAAACCCAGGCAACTTTTATGGTTGGGGCATCTATCCCCCCTCATCCAGTATGTTGTATGGCGCTTTGTGTGGCTGCTGGTATGTCTCACAAGCCATGGGTCTGGTACAGTGGAGGCAGTTCTTTGATGATTTTCCCAGAGGTGTAGAACAAAGCACCCAGGTTTCTAACCCTCCAGGATGTCCGCAGTGCTCCATAAAGTTCTGGGGCAAAGGCATTTTGCCTTTGGATATGAAGGGGGATATGGATATGGATAAGGATGTGGAAACCAAGTCAGGACTCACTTGGGAGTGATCAGATTCCCCCATAGGTACCTGTGCACACTTGGGTCATGAAGCCAGGTCTATGGGGTTCTAAAATGAGGGCAATGTATGGCAGAGCCTGCTCCACAGCAGCCATATTGTCGAGAGAAAATGGAACTCCAGGAGTGGCCCAACCCAATCTGTGGGGAATAGGCTGAGACTCAATGAAATAGACTGGGCAAATGAAATTTGCTGCAGTGTGAGAGGCCTGATGGCAGCTTCATGAAAAACAAGTGGGTAGATACCTCCCTCTGCTGACAAAATATAGACATGACAGGTGTTTTGCTATGTTCCATATTTAACCCCCAAAAGGAAGGTATACCAGTATAGTATACTGCAAATATTGCATATTACATGCAATTAACAATATTTTGTTGAATCGAATTGGTAGATGAATAATCTGATTTGATAATGGAAGACCAGACTAGGTTAGAAAACCTGGGTTTAAATCAGTGTTTTAACCACTAACAACCAATCGTTTGTGTCAGGCACTGTGCTAGATACTGGGGATATAATTGTGGTAAATGAAACATCTCTACTCACAAGGAGCTTACATTCTAATAAGGGAGACAAATACATATAAAAACATATATACAACATAAATATAGGCAAAGTAGTTAAATACAAGGTAGTTTGGGAAGGCAGGCATTAGAACGTGGAGGAGATCAGGAAAGGATTCATAAAGAGGCTGGTATCTGAGTTGCATCTTAAAGGAAGTTAAGTCTTCTATTAGGCAACAACAACAATGAGTAGGAGGAAGAGGAGGAAGAGAAGAACAAGAACTATGACCAGTTTCTGCCAGCTTGCCTTCCAGTTTTCCCAACTATATTTTTTTTTTTTACCAAATAATGAATTCTTATCCCCCAAATTTAAGTCTTTACGTTTGTCAAATACAAGGTTACTATATTTATTTGCTTTGGTAAATTGCATGTCTACTCTGTTCCACTGAGAACAAAGAGGAGAAAAAAGGAGAAGGAAGAGGAGAAAGAGAAGGAGGAGGAGGAGAAGGAAGAGAAGAAAGAGAAGGAGGAGGAAGAAGAAGAAGAAAAAGAGGAGGAGGAGGAAGAAAAGAGGAGGAAAAGAAGGAAGAGGAGGAGGAGAAGAAGCTTTGTTGTATCTGAGGTGCGATTTGAACTCTGGTCTTTCTGACTCCTGCTCCAGTGTTATTAACCACTGTACCACCTAGAGGTAAGGAGTGAATGCATTCCAACTGTGGAAGATGGCCAGTGAAAAGGTACAGTGAAACAAAAGATTTGGAATGTTGTGAGTGAGGAACAGAGAAGAGGCCAGTCTGGCTGGAACAGGAATGATGTACTGGAAAGATAGGTTGGGTCTAGGCTATCCAAGAGAACTTAGTTAAGTCACAACCTCTGTGGGCTTCAGTTTCCTCATTTGTAAAATGAGAATATTGGGCTAAATGACCTCCAAAACCCCAGGTGAAAGTCTAGGTTCCATGATTTTTGGCACATTTTCCTTTAAAATGTTTAAGTTAAATGGTAATACCTACTCTAATAAAGTGAGTTGTTGACATAAACAGGTATGTTTAACCCAGCAAAGTGCAGCGGTGTCTAACACAAATAGAAAATCTCTGCTACAGGTATATTAATATCATCTGTGTTGTATTATATTTTATTTCTTTTGTTAGATATTTCTCAATTACATTTTACTCTGGTGAGTTTGACGCCATTGGTGTCGAAGAATGAGCCCTGAGCTAGAATCAGCTCTACCAATAAATTTTCTGTGTGACATTCAACGAATTAAGTCCTTTCTGGACTTGTTTCTTGCTTTGTAAAATCAGGACACTGGACTTTTGAAAGTCTTCCTCCTTTCATACTCTAAGCTTTCCAGTTTGTAGTACTATAAATTCGTAGGCTTACCAATTTCCAACCGAAAGCATACACTTTCTAAAGCCAATTAGTGATACTATAAGCCTACACTTGCAGTCGCCTATCAAACCAAAACGATTTTTAAAATAGTTGCACTAGTGACCTCTAAGGACCACTCTCACTCTAATAATCTGCAGTTCTACGACTTTGAGAAAATCACCCAAATTAGGGGTATTCACACTCCTGACCCCTCCCTTTGGCATAGACCAAAATGGCCATTCTACTTCAGTCCAGGACACTTCAAAGCGAGCCATAAGCTCTTCTATGCTTTCTGGACATGACTGCTTCAAGAACAAAGTTATCTACCTAGAGAAGCTCCATTCCAGCCCAGGCTAAGAGAATTGTCTCAGTGACTGCAAATAGAGCCACAGGAAATATGAAGAAAGTACAGCAGAATTTATTCTGGTCCACGTACAGAATGGTACAAGTGGCCACCACACTCAAAGGAAATGAGAGATACAAGAAATTTGTAATCTAAAAGAAGACATGGGACAAATATAAAAAAGCACAGATGACATGTGTATGGAAGATATAGAAACAACAACGCGTTAGCATGGCCGTAAAAGTTTTAAGCTGCAATAAGACTTTTGTCCATATATTATGTGTGTGTGTGTATATGTATATATATATACATATATATGTTATACATGTATTACAAAATATATATAAACTATATAATACATACCACATGTTATGACTAAATTTCGGACTAAGAAAATGTAAATATTATCCAGATAACATAACTTTGTCCAGAAAGGTCTTTGATAATTAAAGACTTCTTATGCTGTGATTCTTCTAATGATATGTCATGACTATGAGACTGATGTCCCTGTGTTGGCTTATGGGAATTTTTGTCGTCACTTTGTCAACATTCACACACATATACCCCATAAATAAACAGTAAGCTTTCTATGTTTGCTCCTTGTAAGACTTATTTTTAGCCAGATCTTCCAGGATGATGTGAGAGTTTACCTACCAAATGGTGACATGAATTAGAATTTGGGCTTTACTTAAGATGAAAACAAAAGTACTTATGATGGAAATAAGTCAATAGGTTGTCTGTACTGGGAGGGGATAATATTAATAAGAGTTCATATGTCTTTAGCACTTTTTTGCCTAGCAACAAAAACGTGAGGTAGAGAGTACAGCTATTGATTCAAGACTTCAAAAGTTTCTTGATTTGATCAGAGAGGGCACTCTCTTTGAACTCCAAGGCTTGGTAGATGGTTTCTTGAGTTGCTGTGGCCAACACCACCCCCCGCCCCCAAAAAAACCCAGATCACTTAACGTTCAGCCTTCTGGGTATGAGCTGTTCTGAATTGGCCTGGTTATTGGGTGATAGAAACGCAGTCTGTTGCCCAGCCTGTATTCAAAGCCTTTCCAGTTTGGTGGGATGTGCCAGGACTTATGCTCTACTGGCGAAGCCTTTGACAATGGGGGTCATCTCTATACCACAATGAGAAAGCAAAGTACAACTTCAGTCGAGGAGTTCAAGCATTATTGTTTCTACTTAACAGATAAATAAACTGGGGCTCAGAAAGGTTGATTTCTCTGAAGTTATACAGCTAGTAAGAGTCAGAACTCAGACTTACATTCAAGTCTTCTGAATCCAGACCATGGTTATTTTCACTTCACAAACAGAAAAGAACAGGCGTCGTGGGAAATTCATATGAATGTGCTGTAATGTGGGTACCTAAGTAAGTCAACTGAACAAGAAAAATGCAACATGATAGATCTGGATTTATTTGGAAAACTGTGTCAGGAATTTGACCTTGGATTACTATAAGAATGGCAGGATGGATTCAACAGAAATAGGTTAAGTTAGGAGGGGGAAAGAAATTAAAAACAAATGTTTAATTACCACACACACACACACACACACACACACACACACACAAGACGGCAACAAAAATGCCAGAATGACAGAATATGAAAATTAGTCAGAAGGGACCTTATCAAGTCCATTCCAACATCATCATTTTACGAATAAGGTAATGACAGCAACACTTCTTTGAGTCTCAGTTTCGTCATCAGTAAGATGAGGGAATTCAATTAGATGCCACCTAAGGTCATCTCTAATCATAAATGCTATGACACTATGATTCTGTGATATTAATGATGACCAGCCTTTGGAATGGCTCACCCAGGGGGTGGATTTTTATTTATCTGGGATGGTTTGGGTGGGGTTTTGAAAAAGGCCAGAGCCTCCACATTCACACTGTACCTCTATGTATAAACACAATGCCCAGTCCTGTTAGTGTGACACCAGACAAAGAAATGCGATTGCTCTGTGTAGGCTACATCTATACAATAGCTGGAAATCGTGTGTGTGTGTGTGTGTGTGTGTGTGTGTGTGTGTGTGTGTGTGTGTGTGTGTGTGTGAGTAGAACTGAGGATTTGGTTGCTTAGGTCCAGAAGATGGGGATTTAAGTTTTGACTCCAATGCTTACTAGTTTTGTGACCTCAGACAAGTCTCTTTGACTCCCATTCTGTAGAATAGGCATAATAATCTTTACATTGCCTCTATCAGAGCTTGTTGTGAGGACCAAAGGAGACAGTGCATGCAAAACACTTTGTGAATCATAAAGCTTTGATACGGATGTCAGGTTTCACTGGTATTATCATTAGAAGGTGGAAGGCTGGAACTTTCATTTCTGTCTTCACATCCCAAGCACCTAGCACAGGGCCTGGGACCTGGTAACTTGAATATATGAGCAAACAAGTAAATGAATAAATGAAAATGTTTTAATTGAGCTTAATATGTGCAAAGCACTGGGGATCCAAATAGAAAAGTAAGAGTCCCTGTCCTCAAGAACTTACATTTTAATAGGAGGAGAAAACATGTGTAGGAGTTTACAGTAGCATGTCCAATGTAAAGGTCCTTAGAATGCAAAGGCAAGGCAGATGGCAATGTGTATTCTTTAGTGTCATTTCCATGAATAAAATGATATCTGTTTTTGATGTTGAGCCATTTGATGATACCAATGACTTGGTGGTAGAAACTTTCCTTTGGGGTCTTTAGTAGCTTTGGCTGTTTGGGAGGTGGGGACTGCTGTACTTGCAGCAAAAACTGCCAGGTTATGTTTCTGTAAAGGTTGCTGCTAGGGGGATAGCGGAGGGAGGGAGAGGAGGAACTGCTCTTCATGAGGATTTTGGGCTTACCTGCCCACTGGTGGCTGTTGGCCAGCAAAGAGGGATTCACTACCTAGGGACACATTGATGTTTTGTAGCTCTGGGCAAGTCACTTCTCTCTGACCTTCAGATTCATCTTTTGTATGTGAAGGAGCTGGAGAAGAATCCCTTCCAGCTCAGACATTCTAAAGTTCTGCTTTGTCATGACTCTGTGACTCCTATGTCTTCTTCTTTCAAAGTAAAATAGAGACTTTCCTAGATGGGTGGATGTGCACCTCCCTGTAGGGTGGAGGAGGGGTCTAGGCTAAAATCACTTTGGGATTTGTCTGTCAGCCTTGATATACTTTGTGATTTGGGATCAATCATTTACACTCTTTGTGCCTGGATTTCTCCAACTGTAAAATGAGCACAGTACCTTTTTCTTCCTTCCTTCCTTCCTTCCTTCCTTCCTTCCTTCCTTCCTTCCTTCCTTCCTTCCTTCCTTCTTTCCTTCCCTCCTATAAGAATGGCAGGATGGATTCAACAGAAATAGGTAAGTTAGGAGGGGGAAAGAAATTAAAAACAAATATCTAACT
This sequence comes from Trichosurus vulpecula, assembly GCF_011100635.1. Taxonomy (NCBI): domain Eukaryota; kingdom Metazoa; phylum Chordata; class Mammalia; order Diprotodontia; family Phalangeridae; genus Trichosurus; species Trichosurus vulpecula. Next base: position 293,275,216 of record NC_050575.1, on the reverse strand, counting down.
GCCACACACACACACGTACAAGACAGCAACAAAAATGTCAGAATGACAGAATATGAAAGTTAGAAGGGACCTTATCAAGTCCATTCCAACATCATCATTTTATGAATAAGGTAATGACAGCAACACTTCTTTGAGTCTCAGTTTCATTATCAGTTTTCATTCTTCCTTCCTTCATTCCTTCCTTCCTCCCTCCCTCCCTCCCTCCCTCTCTCCCTTCCTTCCTTCCTCCCTCCCTTCCTTCTTTCTTTCTTTCCTTCCTACCTCCCTTCCTTCTTTCCTTCCTTCTTTCTTTCTTTTTCTTTCTTTCTTTCCTTCCTACCTTTCTCCTTTCCTTCCTTCCTTCCTTCTTCCCTCCCTCTCCCACTTCCTCCCTTCCTCCCTCCCTCCCTTCCTTCCTTCCTTCTTTCTTTCTTTCCTTCTTACCTTCCTTCTTGCCTTCCTTCCTTCCTTCCTCCCTTCCTTTCTTTCTCTCTTATTGAAAACTTTTATCTTTACATCACATCCATTTCTGAACATACCTCTCCCTTCTCCCATACCAAGTAAAGCTTACCTTGTGACAAATATTTTTAAAAGAAGAGAAAAATAGCTCTGCAAAACCAATTGACCCACTGGTTGCGTTTGACAGTGTATGCACCACCCATACCCATAGTTCCCTTCCTCTTCAGTGAAAAAAGAAAGTTTCATTTTTCACATATTTCTCCAGGTTATGCATGGTCCTTATGATTATTTAGTTTCATTTTATTTTTCTTTCAATTTGCGTTGCTGCAATCACTTTGTATGGGCAACTAGGTAGCAGAGTAGATAGAGCACTAGGCCTGTAGTCAGGGAGATCTGAGTCCAAATCCAGCCTCAGACACTTGCTAGCTGTGTTACCCTGGGCAAGTCACTTAACCCTGTTTGCCTCAGTTTCCTCATCTATAAAATGAGCTGGGGAAGGAAATGGCAAAGGGCTCCATTATCTTTGCCAAGAAAACCCCAAATGGGGTTATAAAGAGTGTTGTCCTTCATTCTGGAAGAGGATCAAAATGAAATCATTATGTTGGGTTCAAGGCATAATGTGTCGAACTATGGCTGATCAGACCAATGTGAGCTTGGAAGGCTCTACCACAGGTCAGTCACAAATAGTCCATATGAAGATTTGGAATGGAAATGTCTCTAAAATTGTGCGTATCACATTTCTTTTGAGCTATTGCAATTCTGCTTTGCTCATAGAGCACAACATCTTCTTTGATGCAAGCACATCAGGTTGGGTAGTCCTGTGCCAGTGACTCCCATGTCTCACAATCAATTCCAAAGTTCTTCAGAGAGACCTTGAAAGTGTCCTGGCATCTATCTGACCCCCTTGTGAGTACTTGCCTTCTGTGAGTTCTCCATAAAATAGTCTTTTAGGGAAGCATACATTTGGTATTCAAACATTGTCTCCAGACCATCAGAGTTGTGCCAATGAGGTGCAGTTTGAATACTTGGCAGTTCAGCTTAAGAAATGATCTTGGTGTCCAGTACCTTATCTTGCCAGTGATTTTCATAATATTCCTAAGACAATCTAAGGGAAACGATTTCGTTTTCTGGCATGGCACCGGTAGACTGTCCAAGTTTCACAGGCATATAACAATGAGGTCAGTACAACAGCACTGTATACCTTCATTTTGGTAGGCAATCTTAATACCTCTTCTCCTCCACACTTTCCTTTGGAGCCTCAAAAACACTGAGGTAGGTCTGGCGATGTGCGAATCAGTCTCATCATCTGCGTGGACATTCCTGGAAAGCATACTGCCAAGGTAAGTGAACTTATCCACAACATTCAAAATTTCAAAACTTCTCCATTTGCTATAACTGTTGGTTCCATATATGGATGATATAGTGCTGGCTGGTGGAGAACCTCTGTTTTTTAATGTTAATTGGGAGGCCAAAATTAACACAAGAAGCAGAGAATCTATCCATACTCTGTTTCATTTCAGCCTGAGAGTCTGCATGGGTGCACAGTCATCTGTGAACAAAAAGTCACATATCAACTCTCCCTTCATTTTAGTCTTGGCTTGTAGCCTTTAAAAGTTGAATAATGTACCACCAGTGTGGTAGGTGACCTTGATGGCATTTTCGTCCTTGTTGAAGGCTTAGGACAGCACTGCTTAAAACATCATGCTAAAATTCATGGGAGCAAATACACATCCCTGCTTCACTCCACTGGTGACTGGGAAAGCACAAAAGCATTGTCCATTATTCAGGACCCATACAAACATGCCATAACAGAACTGACATACAACATTGATGAACTTCTCTGAGCAGCCAATTTTGCCATAATTTTCCATAAGCCCTTATGACTGACAGTTTCAGCAGCCTTGGTCAAATCAACAAACATTGTGTACAGACCCCTGTTCTGCTCCTGGCATTTTTCCTGGACTTGTCAGGCAGCAAACACCATGTCAACCATACTGGCTCTCAGGCAGATGACCATCTTCCAGGTGAAGGATCAGCCTATCAAAGAAGATTCTGGTGAGAATCTCGCTATCAATGACTAAAAGAGGCATCCCCCACCCCCACCCCACTGTGAATGTCACAGGACAATCTATTTCCTTTTCCCAGACTCAACTAAAAATGACTGAACAAGTCACTTTATATATTGTTTTCATCGTTCTGTTAAATTCAGTCTGTATCAGTTCATATAGTTCTTTCCATGTTTTCTCTAATTTCTTCATATTCATTGTTTCTTACAGTGAATATCCCATTCCATTCATGTACTACACTTTGTTTGACCCTTACAGGACCAAAGGGCATCTATTTTTGTTCCAGTTTGCTGTCACCACACAAAGAGCTGCTGTAGATATTTTGGCATATATGAGAACTTTCTCTTCTAGATGTGAGATCTCTGGGACGAGGTTAGAACCACCAGTACTACCTCCCTCCTGCTTCATCTCTCTCTCAGTGGCTTGCCTCTCTCTCAGTGATCCTGTGATAATAAATCAGGTATGACTCTACTTCGAGTTCTTTGGAAGAAAATCAGGTCTATATGTCCAAACTGGCACAATGGGGCTCTGGTGCATCCTCAGAATACCTGGGACACAATTGACCTGGAGGAACTGGGAAACCTACTTCTGGTAGAAGAACGATGATATATATAAAGGAAATACCGTGGAGAGACAGGCTATGGATTAGGCATACACATTGTGTAACTAGTTCTGGGGTCAGCTAACCATGTGCCAAGGAGAAAACTCTTCGATTGGCTTGGAAACATTCACAAAGGCCTGTCAGCTTCAGCTACTGTCTCTTTGCCTCTGTGGTTTTAGGGGAGCTCGGTTACTGGCAAAGGGAGTGAAGTTGACAACTTGTGAGTCTAAGAAATCCAGAGGGCTCCTTGGCAAACATTGTTCCAGAGTGTGACTTTCAAAGACAGCATAGCATCAATACCTAGAGGAGCAAAGAGCAATCTTTGGGAGTGACCGTTGGGAACGCAGCTTCTTAGCTTCCTTGGATTCCTTCAAGTCTCAGAGAATCCCCAATGCTTGGCACAGTACATGGCACATGTTGTTGCTGTTGTTGTCCAGTTATATTCGACTCTTCATGACCTCATTTGGGGTTTTCCTGGCAGCAATACTGGAGTGGTTTGCTATTTCCTTCTCTAGTTCATTTTACAGAGGAAACTGAGGCAAACAGGGTTAAGTGACTTGCCCAGGGTCACACAGCTAGTAAGTGTCTGAGGCTGGATTTAAACACCAGGCCTGGTGTTCTATCAACTATGCCACCTAGCTGCTATTCACCTGGGTCTTAATAGGAGCTTAATAAATGCTAATTGACTGACTGACTGACTGACCCAACCCAAAGGAAGGACTCATCTGGCAGTGATGCCTCTTTTGGACGTGAACTTGGTGGGACTAATATTCTGTAAGAACTGAGCTGATCTGATCTGATCCTAAACTCTACCCCCACTGCTCCCCCCAAATAGAGGGGGGATTATGCCCACAAGGAAAATGTTTGTACATTTGGTTCTTGCTATATGTTTGAAGTAAGCATCCATTTGTAAAAGCTACCCAATGTTAAGTGGTTAAGTAGAAATGTGGTACTAGTCACAGGACCTGAACATATGGGAGGAACATAGTTGGTGGAGGTTCAAGCTAATGGCAGAGAAAAGAGGTGACGACAAACCCCTCAGGCCACCCTAAACCCTGAAGGGTAATGTAATGGGCCTAGCCAGAGAGTGGAGCCAGAGCACACAAATTCAATGAGTGGATAGCTTATTAAGCTACTCACTGGTTGAATCAGCCTAAATATAGATAGTTTGTTTATATGGCTAATAACTTGGCCATGGAGAGTATCTGCATGCACCAACTGGTCTGACAGTTTGGGTTGACTGTGCCCAGACCCAATTTAAATCCCAAGGTACACCATATTCCCATCACCAGAAGGTCAGCCACCAAGCGAAAATCAATTTTTGGCCACGGCTATTCACAAAGAACATTTACTAAGTTTCAGAAGGGAGACAACTAGTGTCTATGGAGGAAATGAGCACACATACCCAAGTATGGATACTTGAAGGATCGAAGTATGTATGTAATTTAAGAGGCTGCCACTTTGCCATGATTCTATCCAAAAAAATCTTCTGAAATCTCATGTTCTCCTGATCTTTGTTGCAAGAGAGAGGTAGCTCATCAACTGAACTCACCAATTCACTTCCTCTATCAATGGCACCTTAGTTATTTCCTTCCTGTAGGCCCTTTAGCATTTGACAAGGGAAAGTCAAGATTAAAAAATAAATGTAAGTCATATACTTGGGTTCAAAAAATAAATTTCTACAAGTATAAGATAAGGGAGGCAAGCTCAATAGCAGTTTGGGGCGGGGGGGGGGAGAAGCACTAGAATTTTTTGTGGGCTATAAGCTCAAAATGATTCAACAATGTGACCTTCTGCTTCTTTAAGATAGTGTCTAGAACTAGGGAAGTGATCATTCTACTTACCTTTTCCCTGCTCAGATCATATCTGGAACATTGTATTCAGCTCTGACACATTTTATTTTATTTTTAAATTTGAATTTATTTTTAAAAATTGATGTCTCATGTTATTATATTATATTATATTATCTAAATTCCCTGGTATATCCCTCCATCCTCCCCTTCCCAAAGAGCAATCCCTTATTTGTTGTTGTGGTTGTTCAGTCATTTTTCAGTTGTGTCTGACTGTCTGTGACCCCTTTTGGGGTTTCCTTGGCAAAGGCACTGGGGCGATTTGTCATTTCCTTCTCCAGATCATTTTGCAGATGAGGAAACTGAGGTAAACCAGGTTAAGTAACTTGCCCAGGGTCACATAACTGTTAAGCGTCTGAGGCCAGATTTGAACTCAGGAAGAAGAGTCTTTCTGACTGTATCTACTGTACCATATTAAAGAATAAAAAACACAGGGGGGAAAGTTCTAACACAGTCTGCCATTATATGCAATGTCCTATACCCGTAGCCCCCCAACTTTCCAAAGAAAGGAGAAATCCCATCCATTTCTAAATATACCTCTTCCCTCTCCCATACCAAGTAAAGCTTCCCTTGTAACAAAAGCAATAAAAAAAAAAAGCTCAGCAACATCAGTGGATGCGTTGACTGCCTTTGAGAGTGTGTGCACCCCATAGTTCCATTCTTCTCTGGTGAAAATAGGAAGTAGCATTTTTCTCATCTTTTTTTCCAGGTCATATGTGGTCATTATAATTATTTACTTTCTCCTCTTTGTTGCCAATGGAAGCACATTTTAGAATAAAGCTCCTTAACTTTTTTATGTCATGGACTCCTTTGGAAGTTTGGTAAAGTGTATGGACCCTTCTCAGAATTACATTTTTAAGTACACAACATAAAATACATAGGATTACAAAGGAAACTAATTATATTGAAATATAGTTGTCAAAACATTTAGAAAAAAAGTTTATGGTTAAGAACCTTTGGTCTGGAGAAACAGTGGTAGAAACACTCAGTCAGGGTGGTGAAAGACCTTGATGTCATTCCATGTGAAGAAGGGATGGGAGATGTTTATTCTGGAGAAGAGAAGACTTTTCTGTCTGGAAGGATTTGAAGGGCTGTGCCTCAGAATTGAGAATAGACTTGTTCTGTCTGGCCCCAAAGAGAAGACCCAGAAGCAGTAGACCCTCCCAAAGTGGACACAGTGAGCACTTGGGTACTCTGTGGAGGGGATATTTATTCAGGGATGGCTTGGGTTAGCGACCCCCCTAAGAAATATTGAGAGGGCAGCCACGAAATTGAGTCAGACACTGAAAGGGACTTTTGTCGAGAAAAGAAGCACCAACCAGTCATGGGAACCAATTCACAAGATAGCCAAGCAGCAAGGGAAGAACCATTGCCTTTGATGTTCTGTTTCCTCCACGGGGGTCTTGGCGCCCCTGGTTTAAGGGGGAAGGAGGGAGTTGTTCTTCTGTTTACTAAGTTCATAAAAGAAAACAAAAGCTCAAACTTCCTCCTGACCTGTAGGGAAAGCCGAATGGAACCAATGCGGAACTCTCTGGGGGCAAGGTTCAGCTTGCTCCCTCCCTTTTAGCAAATCCCAGCTCTGGGCTGGAGCAGAGCGACCTCAACTTGGCACCAGGGTGAGCTTTGATGTGGGACAAGGTGGGGAACATGGAAAATGAACTACTAGGCTTGGCTTCCTATTAACACACGTACACACACACACACACACATACACACACACATTAACACAAAACCCCTTCTATCTGTAAATACAGGATTCAGCCTATAAAAGAAACAATAAAAATGGGATTCAATGAGGTTCCCCAGGCATATGGAGTGTTTAGAGTTTTGTTGGGGGTTCTATTGTATACAAGGGAGTTCCTTAATACAGTAAGACAGTGAGCGACTTCCTGTTATGGAAACAGTCAAAACCTGACATTCAGAAAGTCAGTCTATACAGCAACTGGATAAACAACCGGATAAGGATCAGCTGTAACGGGCACAATAGCCAAAGTGGATCACTTGGGGGAAGGGGGCTGGCAACCACCCAAACAATTCAGATGAATAGAAGTCATCTCCTGTGTGCCAGCCACACTTTACTGGAGGCACGGGAGTATATAGCATTGAGGAAGTTTGTGGTGTAGGAGAATATGGGTTGAACCTGGAATCAGGGGATATGGGTTCAAATCCTGTCTCTGGTGTTTACTGCCTGTGTAACCTTGGAAGAGTCGCTGCCTTGGTTTCTTTACCTGTAAAACAAAGGAGTTGGACTAGATCATTTTCTTAACCTCTGTGTGTGTGTGTGTGTGTGTGTGTGTGTGTGATGGACCCCTTTGGCAGTCTATGCATACCTTCTCAGAATGTAAATTCTATTGAGGCATGGCTATCAAAATGTTTTGTTTGTTTTTTTTTAATTCACAGACCTCAGGTTAAGAATCCTTGAAAGATAAGGTCTATTGGTCTGTGATCTGAAATTTATGGCATAGGGGTGTATGTACTCATGTTTATAGGACATAGATCTAGAGCGGGAGGGAACGTCAGTGGGCATTGCCCTCATTTTATGGAAGAAGTTGAGGTCCAGAGAGGTTAAGTTCCTTGACTCACCCAAGGCCACACAGGTAGTAATCAGCAAAGGTGAGATTTGAACCCAAATTCTCTAGTTCCAGAATCTACTATACCACGTTGCTACCCTTCTAGTATTTTTATCCATGTGCTACTTACCCAGGGATGTCTCTGATGCTTTGGAAGACTTCTGAGACATCTTGGGGAACACCAGGACTCAGTTTCCCCTTTCTCCATAAGAGCACTCGTATGGGGCTCCTATTCCTGAGTTCCTCGCTGTTTTATGTGAGCTTCAATGCCAGTCCATCTGGGTCTCCATTGACCCTTCTAGAAAATGTAGGACGTGATAACGTGCCCCTCCTGCCCTCTTTACTGTTTCCTTGGAGAGCCAACTGAGCATAACTAGTCTGGTACAAAAAGAGGCATTTTACCTTTTTCAAGAAAAGCTTGAAAAGTAGCTTGGTTTAGTGGCTAGCGGGCCAATCTTAGCATCAGGCCTCTTTGTCTTTGAATTCTGCCTCTGATACACACTTGTGACTGTGAACAAATTACCTGAGTGCTATATGCAACTCTTGGGACTACAGATGAGTTGCCCATCAGCATTGGTAGATGGAGTTTTCACACTAGGAGCTCCCCCCAACTCAGTTGGAGGAGGAAAAAAAAGAACTTCCCAATCTTAAAATGGTCATGAGTTTCCAGAATAGTAAAGTCCCTGTTATGACTACATGTCCTATGAGGAGAGGCCTGCACTGAACTGTTTTGTCTTTAGCTGGCAAATCTCTACCTCCAATCTGGCCATACATACTTACTTGGGGCTTTGGGTTTGGCAAGTCCCTAGAGAATTGGGATTAGAGTCCAACCATGGCTGTTGTGTGGTGTAGGTGAAGTAGGAGGTCCACCATCCAGGAAATCTGAGGGACCTTGCAAATGCCAATGGCATGCTGTTCTTTGTCTTGCTGGTACACATTGTTGTTTTTTGGTCATTCAGTCCTATCTGACTCTTCACGACCCTATGGACCAAGCTGTCCATAATTTCTTGGCAAAGATACCAGAGTGGCTTGCCTTTTTCTTCATCAGTGCAGAGGAAATTGGGCACATAGTAGGCACTTCATAAGGCCTGTTGACTTGACTGTGGCCCTTCTGATTGCATAGGCAGACTTCAAACAGAAGATTTTTTTTTTTAAATCACCAAGCCTTCAACATTTTCTAGAGACTATAAAAATTTCCCAGTGTCCTGCAACAACATTCCCCTGCTTGCTGCTATCATTATGGGGGATGCCTCCATGGAGTCCATTTCCAAGACACCACTACTAACTTGTCAGGGGTGAACCCCCAGGAGAACTGATTATTTAGAGAGTAATTATTTGAGGTATATCTTCTGTCTTAATTTAGGACTCATAACCATAGGCCTTCAAATGACCAGTTGGCTCTGTGTGACGTGCTTTGCAATCGTTACCTCATTCAAGCCTCACAACCACCCTGGAGATAGGTGCTTTCATGATCTCCATTTTACCAATGAGGAAACTGAGGCACAGAGAAGTTAAGTGACTTGCCCAAGGTCACCCAGCTAGTAAGTATCCAAAGATGAATCTGGACTCAGGTTTTCCTGACTCCAGACCCGTTGCTTTGTCCACTGCACCATCAAGTAGAAAGAGTACTGGACTTGGAATCGGAAGAGCTGGGTTCAGGTCCTGGGTGCACCACCCACTTAGTTATGTGACCTTGGATAAGTGACTGAACTCTTTGAACTGAAGCTTTTTCATTCATAAAACGGGAATAATAGTATTCACAAAGGGCAGCTGGATGGCTCAGTGGATAGAATCTAATTAGGACTTGGACAGACAGGTCACATAACCTGTCTGTGCCTCTGTTTCCTCATCTGTAAAATGGGGATGATGATAATAACAGCACCTATCTCACAAGTGAGCTAATATATGTAAATGAATTCACATATGTAAAGCACTTTGCAAACTTAAATCTCTATATAAATGCTAGCTATTAGTATTGTGGTTGTAAAGAGCAAGTGAGATAATGCACATAAAATGCTTTATAAACCTTAAGATGCTATGTAAATGTCAGTTATTTTTGGTATTCCTATTTCATAATCATCAATAAGAACAGAAAAAACTTTACTGAGTCCCTGGTACAGGCAGGGAGGCACTGTGCTGTGTGTAGTGTAGACAAGGAATCATCAATCAGGCTTCCTTGCCCTCAGGGATTTAGGTGGGAAGACAGGCTATACGTACATACATACATACATACGTACATACACACACACAGATATATATGTATGTGTATATACACGTAGATATGTGTGCATGTGGTTGGATAGGTAGATGGATAGATAGATAGACAATAGATAGATAGATAGATAAATGGCACTTATCGAGCACCTACTCTGCACCAGGCACTGTGCTGTGTGTAGCGTAGACAAGAAATCATAAGTCATGCTTCCTTGCCCTCAGGGATTTAGGTGGGAAGACAGGCTATACGTACATATGTACATATATGCACACAGATATATATGTATGTATACATATGTGTGTATATACACATAGATATGTATGTATGTGGTTGGATAGGTAGATAGATAGATAGATAGATAGATAGATAGATAGATAGATAATGGATAGATAGATAGATAGGTAGATAGGTAGATAGATAAATAGAAGGCACTTATCGAGCACCTACTCTGCACCAGGCACTGTGCTGTGTGTAGTGTAGACAAGAAATCGTAAGTCATGCTTCCTTGCCCTCAGGGATTTAGGTGGGAAGACAGGCTATATGTACATATGTACATATATGCACACAGATATATATGTATGTATACATATGTGTGTATGTACACATAGAAATGTGTGTATGTGGTTGGATAGGTAGATAGATAGATAGATAGATAGATAGATAGATAATGGATAGATAGATAGATAGATAGATAGATAATGGATAGATAGATAGATAGATAGATAGGTAGATAGATAGAAGGCACTTATCGAGCACCTACTCTGCACCAGGCACCGTGCTAGGCACTTTCACACATGTTATCTTACCCTGTGAGATAGTGCTATTATTATCCCCATTTTACAGGTGAGGAAATGGAGGGAGAGGTTAAATGACTTGCCCAAGGTCATATAGCTAGTAAACGTGTCTGATGTTGGATTCAAACTCAGGCCCAGAATTCTATCCATTAAGCCACCTAGCTTTTTAAAATAGAAAGACTTTTGGCTAAGTGTCAGTGTGTCATGGTGGAAAGAGTGTTAGTGTTGGAGTTAAAAACCTGGGTTCAAATCCTGGCTCTGCTACTTAGTACTCATTTGACCTTGGACAAGTCCCTTGGGCCTCATTGTCCCCATCTTCAGATGAGAGGGTTGGACTAGATGACCTCTAAGGTCTCTTGCAACTCTAAATCTCTGCTCCTTTGATGATCTCACCAGATGGATGTGGATTAAACATTCAAATGAATAGTACAAGCAATAAGTGCCTTCAGAATTTGGGAAGGGAGTGACCACTAAGCACAGGGGGATGTCATAGAAATCTTCCTGTAGGAAATAAAAGAGCTCCTGGAATGACTTAGAATTTCCTGCAATCATAAACCAAGATGGATCCAAAGCCTGTTAACCAATATATACCTTAAGCCATCCAATATTTAAATGACAAAGTAAGTTATAAGATTGGGGCAACCGGGTGGGGCAGCAGATGGATAGAATGCCAGGAATGGAGTCAGGAAGACTCATCTTCATGAGATCGAGTATGGTCTCAGACACTTACCAGTTGTGTGACCCTGGGCAAATCACTTAACCCTGTTTGCCTCTCTTTCCTCATCTGTAAAATGAGCTAGAGAAGGAGATGGCAAACCCCTCTAGTATCTTTGCCAAGAAAACCCCAAAGGGGATCTGGAAGAACTGAAAACAACTGAACATCAACAAAGTCATAGGACATACGTTTGCCTCGGGTAAGCCACTGCTCTTTCGGCTTCAGTTTTCTCATCTATATAATGGAAGAATAGAAATAAATGACCTATAAGGTCCTTTCCAGTTTCTGTATGATATTCCTCACTCATTTAGATATATTTTTATCAGGTCAGCAGTTCGCGAACAGTCTTTTTATGAATATACTAATAATAAATTACATTTCTATAGTGCTCTGAAGTTTGCAGAGAAAGACATCATTTCCTTTTGGCACACATACCTGTGAGTTTGGTACCATAGGTATTATTCTCTCCACTTTGCAGATGAGTCAGAGGTGAAGTGACACGCCTGTAATCATACAATCTGCAAGTGTCAGAGGAGGAAGCTCAGATGCGGGTTTCCCTGACTCCAAGTCTAGCATTATAACCACTGTGACACACAGCCTCCCAATAATAAACATATTTGGCTAATTCAGTAATAAAAAATACATGTGGCTAGTGTTTTGAAAACGCCAAAGTGTTATAAAAATATGAACTGTTCTTGGACATAAACAGAAATACTAGGGACCATATTTTCCATTTTTATTAGAATTATTTCTTACCTACACCCCTATTTTTTAGGTTTAATGAAATTAAATTAGCAAGCATTTGTTAAGATCCTACTATAATCTGGGCACTGAGCTAAGATCTTCCCAAATATCATCGCATTGAGTCCTCACAAGGATCCTGGAGGTAACCGGTGATATTATTATGCCATTTTGCAGGTGAGGAAACTGATGCAGACAGAGGTTAAGTGACTTATCCAGAGGCACACAGCTAGTAAGTGTCTGAGGTCAGATCGGAGCTCAGGTCTATCCTAACTCCCTGTCCATGCCCTATCCACTATGCCACCTAGCTGGCCTAAGTTTAGAGCTCAAATATGAATTCAGGTCTTTCTGAGTCACAGCCCAGAACTTCCCTCTAAGCAAAGTAAAAAGGTAAACAGTGATGAAATGATTCGAGACAGTAATAGGAATGATGTCACAAGGCCATGCATGACTTGAGTACTTAGAGTTTTAGCAAGTTAATGCTTGCTCTGATAGATTTGTCTTTTAATATCAGAGCTTCAGTTGATGCATTCATTCAACAAACACTAAACCACCTGGTGTGAACAGTCACTAAGATGTTTGGGTCAGCTCTCAGATTCAGCTCCTGTGTCTGATGAATTTTTTAAAAAGGAGCCTGGAGGATTTGGAGCATTTATTCGCTTTGGTAGGAATGCAATAAAAAGATTTTTATTACATGCCGTTAGTGCAGTCAAGTAAGCCTTACTAGCCCTTAGGAGCTTGGGCACAGACTGGCTGCAGGTGGAAGAACTCAAGCATCATTTGGATATTTAAAACTGATTTAGCATCTGTCTAACAGCCAGTATGTCCTGAGAATAAACACTCCAGGAACACACAGATGCGTTCTTCAATCAGTGGGTCAATAAGCATTTATTAATGTGCCAGCTTACTTAGTGTACCAGGCACTGTGATAAATGCTGGGGATGCAAAGGGGACAAAAACACAGTCCCTGCCCTCTAGTAGCTCACATTCTGTTGGGGGAGACAACATGCAAAAATGGTACGTAGAAGATGTTGCTGCCCATAGCTTGGCTAGAGAGCTGTTGTTTGTCTTTCATTTTTGAATAGTACCAACGTGGCAGATAGGCACAAAGTCATCAGCCTCACTTTCTCTTCCAGAGTCATTGAAGTTCAGTAGCAAGGCAAAGGTCAAGATGACCGGTGACGGCCCAGCAGGCCAAGACCATTATGGGGGTGACCATTGTCGATACCTGACCAAGCTCTAAGTGCCCCATAGCACCTGTTTCAGCTGCTTCATGGCCATTGGAACAAATTGTTCTCCTCTGCCCATTCTACTGGGGGAAGTCTTCGCAAGCTTGGGGGTGGACATTTCCCTAACTCACTGTTGGGTTTGAGGCCCATCAATTACCCTCAATATGGTGTAGTCTGTCTACTGAGGGTACAGAGGCTGGCTTCTTGAAGCCACAGGTGAGAGTTGAGTGCCAAGTGGACACCAAAGGTGAATGAGCAGCCCTGAAAAAGGCTCAGCAAGCCCTCACACCAGAGGTGCTAGTCCTCCCTGAGCACCTCATACCATCCCCAGGAACCCAGAAATAAATATATCTTTTAAACTCTTCCTGAGTAAAGAGCCTTAGTAGTAATCATAGACTCTCTGAGTTGGAAGTAACTTTAGAAGCTTAAACCAACCTCTACTTGATCAAAAATACTTTTTCCAGCATTTTGATGAATCATCATCGAACTATTGCTTGACAGCCTCCAGTGAGGGGGAACCCACTCCTTCCCAAGGCAGGCAATTCTTCTCTTGGATACCCCTGACTGCCACAAAGTTTCTTTATTCATCAAACCAAGATCTCATTCACTTGAATTTTACAGACACAGAAACAGTAGCATCAAATGACTGCCCAGGTTCCTTTCCAGCTCTAGAATTAATTGGTTCCAAGTTGACTTAAATTGGGCCTCCAGAGGCCGCCGAGCATAATCTGTACTAATTCAAGTGACACTGTTCATTCCAAAATATCCTTCGTTGTTAAAAGTCACTAGGTGACTTCAATGATCTATTCTAATATAATATTCTCCTTGCCCTCTCCTCCAATCTTTTTTTTTCCCCCATTGGTATGGGGTATTCCCAGGGTGGAAATTCCATCTACAAATTCAGATCAACAAATCATTGTCATTTGTATTCTTACAGGATTGCCCATGACAATCTCAGATCTCCTTGTCTCCAATATCAGTCCTCTATCCACTATGCCACACTGTCTCAATCCTTTACTTTTGAAATACTCTTCCAAACATCTAACCAAATTCTTCCTGGTATCCTGTAAGCTTAGATTATAGGCCTCATTGCCTCCAGTCTAAATCCACTCATCTCCTTAGTCTATGGCAGGGTCATGTACCATATGTCCTTGTCTCCAATCCAGGCTTGGGTTTTCCATGCTGAGGGAGCCTAGGCTTCTCCTCTCCCTCCTGAATGTGGTTGGGACACTGTATTCAGACGGCTCATCCTGTCACCTTTCCTCCCTCTGGTCTACATACTACAAAGATTTTGCCTCCTACAATGGGAGCCAGGAGTCAGGAACTCCTGATCTCAGCATCCCCAGAGCCTCCGACACAAAGTGGCCTTTCATGGAGGCAGTGAACTCAAGGGCACTGGGGTGAAGGGGAAGGGGGAGGGAAGATTTGGCAGCTTTGGCAAATCCTGAAGTCTAAATGAATAGAAACCCTGAAGGAAGCACCTGCTGGTAACGGAAATCCAGGACAACTTTTATTATCCCGTTTCACAGGTCTATTCAGGACTCCATTAGGGGTTTCCTCTTTCCTTTTCTGATACTTCACACTCATTCATAACAAGAAAACACATTGTGTGCTCCTGAGTTATGTGCAAGGGGGGATCCAAACGGAGCTGGCATTTAAAAAGGGCTGGCCCCAAAGCTTATTTTTAAAATTGCATGCCCCCATGGAATTGCAGGTTATTATTTTCTTCCTCCCACAATGAAAGGTTGAACTGTTGGTTTTCCTCCAACTGTAAAGTTGAAAAATGATCATTTAGTGCTTTTTCAAACACTTGACCTTTGCTTTTTTTCAGTCATCCTTGTAGTGCTCTGGACTCCTCCTTCCCCTCCCACCATTTTTTAAGCGTACTTCCAATGTGAAGCACTTCAGTTGGAGTCCTTCTGTGTGACCTTTAGTAAGCTACTTAACCTCTTTGGTTAAAATGAGAGCATTGAATTAGATGACCTCTGATGTCACTTCTAAATCTGTAGTCCTAAAATTCTCATGCTTACTCTGAGCCAAAGCCTTTGGTGAATTGACCTGGGTTCAGGGATCAGTTAAAGACCAATATATAGGACTGGATTTCATATCTCCATGGAATATACTGATGTTGGGACTCCCTTCAGCTATGGAGGTTATGACTTCACAGTCTGAGACCCTGAGTTGATACAAGAGGACTCACTGACTCTCAATTTCTGAATGCCAGACAAATGGGCTGTTGTGAAAGCGGGGTGCTTGCTGCTCAGTGCCTCAGAATTCCAGGTTCAACATTCCACTGACGTGTCGCATTAAAACCCACCTGTATGAGATGGATCACTTATCCTAGGTCAGAAGCCTATGGAGCAAATCTCTCCACCAGCCTTTCGCAGGGGGGCAGCTGCTGACATAGAGCCTGGGTCACAGGTTCTGCTGCCTTTCGCATACTCACTGACTTAGGGAAGTGGATTCCCAATCAATTTAATTTCAAGCTTTGTTGTGGCTGTCATTTGGGGCGTTTCTCTTTTCTGTTCTATTTCACTTGCCCAATTTCTTATAAGTTAAGGTGAGTGGCAAAGAGGGGCAAACAACCCACAGAGTCAAAGAAAACAGAAGAGGGACAACAGGAGGCACGAGAAAGCTTTGCCAGACTCCTTATGACCCAAGAGCTGTTGTTTGGAAAGCTCGGTAAACAGGGAAGTAAGGTAGGAAGATGTTATAACTTTAGAGCTTTAATCGACTTTAGCGATCACTTAATCTAATCCCCTAATGAATCTATGAAAAAGCATCTATTAAGTGCTTACTGTGAGCAAAGCCCTAGGGGTGCACAACGAAAAGTCAGATGATCCCCCGCTCTCAAGGAGCTCGGATTCTAAGAGGGAGGAAGCTTCACTTGCGTGTCCATTGGAAAGTCCCCATTGCAATGGTAAGGTGGAGGGTAGCATTGTTGCTTAGTCACTTTAGTGATGTCCAACTCATTGTGACCCCATGTGGGGTTCTCTTGACAAAGATATCGTAGTGGTTTGCCATTTCCTTCTCCAGCTCATTTTATAGATGAGGAAACTAAGGTAAGCAGGGTTAAGTGACTTGCCCAGGGTCAAACAGCTAGTAAGCTGGATTTGAACTCAGGTCTTCTTGGTGCAAGGCCAAGCACTCTGAGCCACCTAGTTGTCCCATGTCCCATGTCCCGTGGCAATATATATTCTTTAATGAGACAATATTTATAAAGCACTTAGCATGGTGCCTGGTACACAATGGGTGTTTAATAAATGCTTGTCCCCTTCCCTCTTTTAGCATCATTTCCGTTAATAAAAAAGTATGTTCCTGAAGCTCCACAATTTGAAATGGTCAAAGACTTTGGTGTTGAGGACTTTCTTTTCCAGGTCTTCAATAGCTGTGACCCCTGAGAAGCCAGAGGCTTCAACACCTGCAGAGGCACCTGCAGAGGCAGTTACTAAATCCCTTCACCATGAGGGTTGCTTTCCTGGATCATGGCTGTGAGGAGCAATGGTTTGGGAAGAGAGAGGTTGCTGCTATTCTAAGGACACTGGAGTTTATCTGTCCATTGGTGGAAGTCATTTAGCAGTGGGTAGTGGTGGAGATGGAAGATACCTCCTCTAAGGGGTTGCTCCCCTACGTAATGGGGGGACAGGGCAGGCTGGAAGCAGGGTTGGTGGGGAGGAGGTATGCCGTTATTTCTAAAGCTTTGGGGCGCAGGATCCTGGGCTATCTCCAACAGGATCCGAAGGAGGTGTTGTCATGGTGTCTCCATGGTTTGGCCTACTTGGCACATTCTGCCTCTTTTCTCTTCTTGCTGTTTCAACCGCACTAGTTTGCTTACCCTGGCAATGACAGTTGGTATTGGTGGTGGCAGGGATAGCAGGCCTCTTTTCTATAGCCGTTTGCTTCCTTGAACAATGGTTGGGGAGGTGAGAGGAATTACAAATGAGGATTCTAAAGCTGGGAGAATTTGAGTGACTTGATTAAGGTCTCAGAGCAGATTCAAACCCAGGTCTTCTGAGTCAAACTTAGTGTCCTTCCTTTGTCACTGCTCAGGCTTCCCATTGCCTGAGAAGGTAGAACTCCAAAAAGAGGCTCTGTTCCTACCCTGGATCCCCAGAAAGGACCTGGAAGGATAGGAGCATAATCCCACCTTGACCTTTTCTGCTATAAGCATGGGTTTGGCCACTGAGAGCAGGAACTGTTTTTGGTCATTTACTCCCCAGAGGATTCCACAATGCCTTGCGCACAGTAGGCACTGAATATAGTGTTGTTGAATGGAATTAAGAACTAAAGTAGAAAATTGGTCCCTGGAGTGACATCCTCCTGTTTTCCTAAACTCCACAAAGAGAGCAAAAGTTCCACATAATAATAAAAGGCAGTACACCAGAAAGAACAGCAGTTCTGGAGTCAGAAAACCTCATTCAGATTTCACCTCGGTCACTTAGAGTGCCCTGGGCCAAACTACTTAAACTCCCTAGCGCCTTGGCTTCTTCACTAGCAAAATGAGATGGAACAAGTTGTTAATTAAACAAGTATTGATTGAAGACTTACTATCATGTGCTAGGACAGGGGTTGGGAACCTGCCACATGTGGCCTTCTAGGTCCTTGGGTGAGGCCTTTTGACTGAGTCCAAGTTTTCCAGAACGAATCCTTTTATTAAAGGGATTTGTTCTGTGAAGTTTGGATTCAAAGGGCTGCACTTGAGGACCTAGAGGGCCACACGTGGCCTCAAGGCAGCAGGTTCCCCACCCCTGTGCTAGGAATATGAATATAAGCAGAAAGAAAGATAATACTGCCTTCAAGGAGCTTACAGTCTTATGGGAGAAGACATCTCGTAAAAGGGAACTGAAAAGGTGGGTCTAGAGAGAAGGCAACCATGTAGGGGCATGATAGAAAGAAAAGTCAGGAGTGGAGCCTGGAAAGGAATGAATAAGGGAGCATGGCTAGCCTGGGTACTTAGCTAAAAAAATGGAGGTTCAGGGAGGAACTGACCAATCACAGAAAAGGGTTGTGGGGGCAGAGTGATCTTCCAGGGTAAGAAAGCTGCTGTGGCATGATGGAGAAGGACATCTGGAATGTCGGACTAGAATTCAGGGAGGAAGGAAGAAATGACCTCCAAATTCTCCTCTAGCTCTAAATGTATGTGCTTTACCACTACAAAACACTTTATTTTAAATAAATTTTATTACTGCTATGTTTTGTTTTTATATTATTTTTATTACCCATTGACTCAATTTCTCCCTTCTCCCACCTTCCTTATTCTCCTTTTTCTTGCTGAGAGGCTATAGGAAGTCATCATTTCTTTTTTCACTGCCATGATAACTTGATATGGGCATATCGCCATTCCCCTCTGTTCTCCACCATTCTCTTCTCATATCTGTCCTGTGAATTCATCTATAATTGTTCGGCATCTGGCATATAATTCCTCTTATGGCAGGGGGTAACTGTTGAAAGTTAGTGGGAGGTGGACATAAGGGGGAAAATAGCTAGTGTAATAAATGGTTGGTCCAATGACCCAGACATCTTTATAACACATTATACTGATTTTCACATTTGACCCTTGAAACAACCTCATTAGTTTTGCAGGTTTGGTTTTATAGATAAAGAAACTGAGGCTTAGTTTAACTGACTTGTCCAAGCTTACCCAGCTGGTAAAAGGCAGAGCTGTAGCTAGAAGTCAGGTCTGACTCCTGGTCCAGCCCTCACTCAATGATTATCCCTTGTTGGAAAAGCACTTGGATGTCAAGGCAGAGGGGACCCAAGTGAAAGAAAAGAACATTGTGTCTGGTTCACCTGACTGGATGAGAACTAGGGAAGGTTACTGTGAGCCTGGCACTGTGAGAAGAAAGAAAAAGTATCTTTCTCTACTCTCTTCTCTGGGGTAGCTGGATGGCACAGTGGATAGAGTGCCAGGAGTGAAGTCAGGGGAAGACTCATCTTCCCAAGTTCCAATCCAGCCTCAGACACTCATTAGCCGCAGGACCAAAGGCAAGAAAATTAACTCTCTTTGCCTCAGTTTCCTCATCTGTAAAATGAGCTGGAGAAGGAAATGGCTAAACCACCACTCCAGTATCCTTGCCAAGAAAACTCCATAAGGAGTCACAAAGAGTCAGATGTGTTTGAAAATGACTCCACAACAACATTCTTTTATCTATTGATCAATCAATAAACATTAATTCCTACTTTGTGCTAAACAGTGTTCTTAGGAAGGAAGGAAGAAGGAAAAAAGGAAAGAAGGAAGGAAGAAAGAAAGAAAGAGAAAGAAAAAGAAAGAAAGGAAGGAAGGAAGGAAGAGGAAGGAAGGAAGGAAAGAAGGAAAGAAGGAAGGAAGGAAGAAAGAAGGAAGGAAGGAAGGAAGAAAAAGAAAGAAAGAAAGAAAGAAAGAAAGAAAGAAAGAAAGAGAAAGAAAGAAAGAAAGAGAGAAAGAGAGAAAGAAAGAAAGAAAGAAAGAAAGAAAGAAAGAAAGAAAGAAAGAAAGAAAGAAAGAAATGATGCCTGCTCCCAAGGTGCTTATATTTAATTACTTCTCTATTTCTGCTGGGGGTACTACCATTCTGGCATAACCTCAGCATTGTCTTTGACTCCTCACTCTCCCTCACCCCAAAGATTCAATCAGTTGCCCAATCTTGCCATTTCTACCTCTATGCCTCTCCCATCTGACCCCTCCTCTCCACTCACACAGCTGCCCCTTCCACCCTAGTCCAGGCCCTCATTACACTCATCTGGATGATTGGGACAGCGTCCTAAGTGCTCTTCGTGTCTCAAATCTCTCCCCATTCCAATCCATCCTATGCATTGCAGTCAAAATGGTTATCCTTAAGCTCAGATCTAACCATGTCTCTACTCCATCAATCAACTTCAGTGGCTCTTCGTGGCCTCTGGAATAATGATGCCCCTCTGTATTGTAAAGCCTTTTACAACCTGGCCCCAACCTACCGTTTTATCATCTTACATCACTCCCCTTCTTACATTCTGCATTTCAGTAGGATTGGGATTCCCCAATCAAGAATGCCCTACCTCCTCACCACTCCCCAACCTGCCACGTCACATTCCCACCTCGTAGAATTCCTCACTGCCCTGTGGGTTAAACTCAAGAATTACCTTCAACATGAGGCCTGTACTGATCCCCACAAAGGTTAGCATCCTCCCTCTCAAACTACCTTGTATTTAACAACTTTGTGTTTATTTTGTTTTTATTCTGCACTTCTTTAATCTGCATATGAACATACAGAGTATACATGCATACACATGTGTGGTATCCCCTATAGAACATGAGCCTGTTGAGGGCAGGTATTGTTTCATTTTTTTATTTTTGTAGCCTTAGCATCTAGCTTAATGCCTGGCACATAGTAGGTGCTTGTTGATTGAGTGACAGTTTGATTCTATTGGAGAAGACTACATGTACATACAGGGTGTCCCAAAAAGTCTTGATGGAGTTTTAAGCTTTAACAGTTTAAAAATAGTTAGACTTTTGGAATATCCTGCATAAATAATAGCTAACATTTATATAGTGCTTTATGGTTTGTAAAGTGTCATACATGTTAACTCATATATTACATAAATAATATAATGTGCATCTATGTTCATGTATATGTATGCATATATAAGCATACTTGCATACGTCTATGTCTTCACATGCTTGGGGGAGACATCCCCCTAACTCACCTATGGATGTGAGACCTATTGGTTACCTTCAACTTGGTTTAGCCCATCTACTGAAATGGTTTGACTGGGGTGTGGCTGCTTCACATGCTACAGCTTCTTTGAGCCACAGGTGAGAGCTGGGTGAAGGTGAATGCCAGAAGGCAGATGAGCAGCCCCAGAGGTGTTAGTCGTCCCTCAACACTCTATATCCCTGGGTAGAATGGACAAATGGAGACGATGTTTTGGGGTTTTTTTAAGCTAATTTTTTTTAGTTTACAACACTCAGTTCCAAAAGTTTTTCCTCTCCTTTCCATTTCTCTCCTCCCCTCTTTATCCCCCAAGATGGCATATGATCTGATATAGGTTCTACATATACCTTCACATTAAACTTATTTTCCCAATAATCAAGTTGTAAAGAAGAATCATAACCAATGAAATGAACCATGAGAAAGATGAAACAAAACCAAGAATCAAATAAAATAAAATTGTAAAAAAGAGAGAGCAAAGAGTTTGCTTCAATCTCCATTCAGACTGTAATTCTTTCTCTGGATGTGGATAGCCTTTTCCATCATGAGGCTTTTGGAGCTGTCTTTGAACCTTGCATTGTTAAGAAGAGCCAAGTCTATCAAAGTTAGTCATCACACAAAGTGGCTGTGGTTGTGGACAATGTTCTCCTCGTTCTGCTCCCTTCATTAATTATCAGATCATATAAGTTTCTCCAGGTTCTTATGAAGTCCATCTGTTCCTCATTTCTTATAGCACAATAGTATTCCATTATATTCATATACCACAATTTGTTTAGCCATTCCCCAATTGATGGGTATCCCCTTGATTTCCAATTCTTTGCCACCACAAAAAGAGCTGCTATAAATATTTTTGTTCATATGGGTCCTTTTCTCCCTTGTATGATCTCTTTGCGATACAGCCCTAAAAGTGGTATTGCTGGGTCAAAGGGTATGCACATTTTTATAGCCCTTTGGGCATAGTTCCAAATTGCTCTCCAGAATGGTTGGATCAGTTCGCAACTCCACCAACAATGCAATAGTGTTCCAATTTTCCCACATCTTCTCCAGCATTTATCATTTTCTTGTTTTGAAATGTTAGCCAATCTGACAGGAGAGATGTGGCACCTAAGAGTTGTTTTGATTTGCATTTCTCTAACCAATAGAGATTTAGAACATTTTTTCATATGACTATAGATATCTTTAATTTCTTGAAAACTGCCTGAGAATAACTTTCTCAACACCCATGAAGGTGGCTGGAACAGGGACTGTGGAATGCTCAGAACTTGGTCAGACATCGAAATGCTAAGGTCATACATTGTATCTTGGGCCACCACCAATCTTCCTGACTTCTGTCATGTCACTGGACCTCAATGACTTTGGAAGAGAGAGTGAGGCTGATGACTTTGTGCAACTCTGCCTTACAAATTCAATTCACACAAGAGTCAAGACAAAGGACAAATAACATATGTATATGTATGTAGTGTTTATATATAATAATATAGATATTATATCACTACTACATTATTTTGGTAATGCAGATATTGTATTATTACCTATATTATTACTAGTAAGATAGATGTGTATCATATACATATGTGTGTATATATGTATGTTCGGAGAGAGAGAAGGGAGTGGGGGATGGGAAGGGTGGGTGGTTTACATGTGCTCAGGTCACCCAACATGGAGGCACTCTGCTTTTAGGAGAAGACATTCTGTGTTTCTCTACCACATGGCATGGCCTCTTTTGATTAGCCATGTAGCCAGAACAGGCTGCTTCTTTTGAAACTGCCATTCTGGGACAATTTCTCTTTTCCCAGGCTCTCACCCACCCTGCCCCCACTCACCTTAGAGCATTGAATAATCCATCTCTGCCATGAAGAGAATCTTGTGAAAGCAGGTTTTGAGCCACAGTTTACACAAGCGTATACAGAATGCATTCCAAGGTAGTTTAGAAAGGGAGGTATTATTCTGCCACATTGGATGACTGGTCTCAACACTGGGCAGGGCATCTGGTTAAAGTGAGTCTGAAAGTGTCCGTGCTGGAGAAACCAGACGCCTTTCACATTTTGCTGTTCACTGCAGTTACAAGATTCCCATCAGGTTAATAACTGTATCCTCACTGGTGAAAAGCAAAGTGTATTTCCTTGGAAAAATTATAGGCCAATTGAAACAGAAGTTTGCAATCCAAATTCAACCCAGCAGCCCTTTTCCCCATTTCCTATGTGCAGATCACTATACTAACCTCTGGGGATAGAAAAGTTAATAAGATGTGGTTTTTTTCCTTCCAAGCCCTTACAGCAGAGATGTGCTAGAGCCCGCTTAAATTGATTCTAGAGCAGGGGTGGGGAACCTGAAGCCTCAAAGCCACATGTGGCCTTCTAGGTCCTCGGGTGTGGCCTTTTGACTGAGTCCAATTTTCCAGAACAAATCCTTTTCTTATGGGGATTTGTTCTGTAAAGTTTGGATTCAGTCAAAGGGCCGCACTTGAGGACCTAGATGGCCACATGTGGCCTCAAGGCCACAGGTTCTCCACCCCTGAGGGTTGGTTGTTAAATTATCGGTATGAGCATTTACATCTGGGAAACTGGCCAATGCTACAAATCAGGGCTTGATTTATTACTGTTATCTCAGTCCATAAGCAGGTCGCTTCAGCCAGGGCAAAAGTTAAGTCAGAGCAGGGCGTGGATAGGTATGTTCCTATTTTCTCTAGTTTTATCTTCGAAGACTCAGGGTCTCTAGAAGCAGTTCAGAAATACAGATGGGGATATGGAAGGAAATCTCCTGGACCCTAGTTTTAGTCTAAGCCATTTATCTTTGGGAAGCTAGGTAGTACGGTGCTAGCCTTGGAGTCGGGAGGACATGAGTTCAAATGCAGCCTCAGATGCTTACCAGCTGTGTGACTCTGAGCCAGTCACTTAACCCTGTTTGCCTCAGTTTCCTCATCTGTAAAATGAGCTGGAGAAGAAAACGGCAAACCAGTCCAGTGTCTTTGTCAAGAAAACCCCAAATGCGGTTATAAAGATTCAGACATGACTGAAATGACCGAACAACAACACGAACAAGTGGCCATAGTCATATAGCTAAGCAAATGTTAACACTGCCACCCACATCTCTAGACTCCAAGTCCAGCACTTTTTATATTCTTTCTACACTATCCCTTGGCACCCAAGAGGAACATTTCTTCAAAATTTCCTTTATGCTAATACGAAATTCTATTGGTCATGAGCCTGAGAAAATACTGATGTCCCCACTTGTACCTCTGTAGAGCTCAGTTTGTGTTGGAAACTTAACTTACTAGTTAAACTCAACTCCCGTGAGGGCAAGGTTGGGTTTATGAATGTGAAGTATTTATTCTGGGGCAGCGAGGTGTTCCAACAATCCTGCTAGCTGCTGTTGTGGGGGTGAAAGACCAACACAAGCCCAACAACAAGAATGCTGCCAAAAGCCCAGGTTCTTTTGATCTGCTTTACTAAGGAAAGCAACGTTAAGGGGTTGACAATCTCACTTTAATCCAGCATACAAATATCTTTCACTTAGTTCAAGGGAAAAAGCTAGCACCCTGAACTTCAGAGAAAATACAAACAAATTACAAACACCGACAGACAGACCAAATACAATTCATAGTTACCAACATCTAGGTTCAGCCCAGGAGCTCATAACGTGGGCTGGCCCAGAGTCAGTTGCGCCACCACTGCTGTGGGTCAGAGCTCCAAAGAAGAGAAAGCCAACCCCTGGTTTTATATCTTTTTCAGTGTCAGGGGTGAGTTACACATGCAACTCACCCACGTGACCTAGAATCGTCACAAAGAGGCGACTTAAACCCACGTGGTCTAAAAGCCTCTGATGTCCCAAACGTGTCACTCAAACTCATGTGTAAACTAGGCCCTCCCCTGAGGCAAGGAGGTCACCAAGGACTCCCAAATCTAATCAAGGAAACAAAGGACAAACTCCTCAAGGGCACTTGGTTTAACTGAGTGCTAAAAGCCCATTTTGTTTACCAACACACTAGGTAGTACAATGGATCAAGTACTTGGCCTATAGTCAGGAAAACTTATCTCCTTAAGTGCAAATCTGGCCTCAGACACTTACTCAGTGTGTGACCCTGGACGAGTCACTTCACCTTATCTGCCTCTGTTTCCTCCTCTGTAAAAATGAGCCGGAGAAGGAAATGTCAAATCACTCCAATATCTTTGACAAGAAAACCCCAAATAGGGGCATGAAGAGTCAGACACAACTAAAAATGACTGAAAAACAACAACATTTATCTTTGGCCCATGTTGATCATGAGAGGCAAGATTTCTTCAGGGAAAGAAGGAAGTTCTGTATCATCACTACTTAATGTTGCCTGAATATGGTAACTCCTTTCCTTGGTAGGTTGGTCTTAGTGATATTGTCGTCTTGAAAGGAAGTTAGACAAGATTGGAGATCTGAATTTCTGGGTTTGATGCCGACTCATATCTGTTTGAGGCAGAAAAGCCTTTGTCTATAAAAAATTCTCAAACTTTAGAAAAGGATTCTGGAGCCCACTTTACAACACCACTCAAATATATAGCAGAAGATTCCATTAAAATTCCAGCTCCCTTACTATTTCCTGAACAAAGTTCTGTGTAAGGTATGAGTTCTCTTCATACTGGGTACTGCATTCCACTGACATGGCCTTCGTTTGGGCAGTAGCAAGTGATTACCAAGTCACCGACATACAGTTCATACACTTGAGCTCCCCATGGCCTTAACCTTTAAAAGAAGGTGCAGATCTACCAAGAAAAGACAAAAGAAAAAGTCACCATAAGGGAGGTGATATTAAAAGCTTGAGAAATCCTCTTGAGAATACAGAGAATTGAGGCTCAGACACAGACATACATCCTCTTCCCCCCACCCCTCACCCCTGCTCACCACTACACACACACACACACATATAGCCAAGAATCAGACACACATACATGAGCACCAAAACACAGATTCAGAAATGCCTGGGTGCACATGGATCTGGAGAAGGCCTCGAACATCTGCTTGATTCTACAGGGAACCATGTGTGCCTAGTGGCCAGTGACAGATGGAGACACAGAAGGGAAGACAGGGTCTCAGTGAAAGGGAGGAGAAAAGGATTTATAGCCTCAGTGAGAGAAGGTACAAGAGGATATGGAGATGCCAGGCCTCACTTGGACCCAGAGAAGTCCACAGGCCATACCATCTGGATTGTCTCAAAGGGGAAAAGGATTGGCATAGGAGAAAGCCATATGCACTAAGGAGAAACTTGGATCTTGTGAGTCATGTAGAATATAAAGGTCTGGAGGGGAAGATTGCTCGATGTCCTTCAGAAAGGGGAGGGGAGATTTCATGACTACTGAAAATCTCATTCTGCATTTCTTTGTTGAGTTAAATACAGCCTGTCCTATAGCCTATATTCAATATTTTGTGAGCCCAAATGCTTTCAGGGGATCTAAAAAGGTTGTTTTTTTTCCCCTAGGGAGAACAGAGAGCCATATTCTATTTTTTCTCCCAGGGGAAATCTTGGGTGAAGACACAATGAACCATAGAGACTATTACTAAGAGAAATACCTTCCTCTCCAAAATGAATCTGGTCCATCCACCAAAGGTCAAAAAGGTTAGACAGGTGAGGAAAATGATGGCTAGAGAAGTGAAATGAAGGAGCCATGTCCACACTGGTAGATATATCCCATTTGGAGATCCCTGGGCCCAAATTGGAAAATCCCCTCTGTTACTAATGTGGAAGTGAGGGAATTACTGAGCAACAACCTAAGGATTTTGAGGACTCTGAGGATCACTCTGGCATTTCTGGTACAGTAGTAGGCACTTGGCACTCTCTCACCTAAGTGTGAGATTGTGTGTGTGTGTGTGTGTGTGTGTGTGTGTGTGTGTGTGTGTGTGTTACAGAAGAGGATGGAAGGAGAGAAGAAGGAGGAAGCAGAAACTTATCCAAGGGTTCTCTTGCACTTACATTTCCTGTAACTAGCTGACAGTCAGTTAGCATCAGATCAGCCCACCATAATAGAGTACCCAGGTAAGTAGCACAACCGTTAGAATCAATGGGTTGATTAAAGAGCATTTACCGAGTTGTTTTCCACTTGCATCTGACTCTTCGTGACCCCATTCGGGGTTTTCTTAGCAAGCGCTCTATAAGTAGCTAGGTGGCACAGTGGATAGAGAACCGGGCTTTGAACCAGAAAGACCACCTTCTTGAGTTCAAATGTGGCCTCAGACACTAACTGTGTGACCCTGGGCTTGTCACTTACCCCTGTTTGCCTCAGTTTCCTCATCTGTTAAATGAGACAGAGAATGAAATGACAAACCGCTGCAGTATCTTTGCCAAGAAAACCCCAAATGAGGTTATGAAGCCTGCCATGTATGAGACACAGTAAGAAGAACAGTTTGGCTTCACCATTATGTGTGTGAAGGGAAGTAACATGTGAAAGGTAGAAAGAAAGGTAGAAAGTAAAGAAGTAACACTAGAAAGATAGGTGCCATCCGGGCTGTAAGGGACTTTGAATGCCAAATGGAGGATTTTATCTTTGATCCTATAGGTAACAGAGTCACAGGAGCTTATCGAATCGTGGGGCAGTTGAGGTTTCATATGTTGGCCTTGGTCTTGACAGAAAAAGGGGAGTGTAGAAAAGGGATGGGTTTTAGGGGAAAGATAATGAGCTCTGTTTGGGGCATGTTGAGTTTAAGATGCCAAGGGGATATCCAATAAACAATTGTTCATGAAGATCTAGAGCTCAAGAGAGTGACTGGGGCTGGATACGTAGATCTGGGAGTCATCATATTAGACATGATAATGAAACCCATGGGAGCTGAGGTCACTAAGAGAAAGAGTATAGTGGGAGAAGAGAGGGAGACCCAGGAGAAGAGCCTGAGGTTATACCTAGAGTTAGGGGACACCATATGGATGATGATTAAAGGAGTCTGAACATTTCAACATGAAGTACGCATGCGTGCTTTATCTGCCACAAAACTCTATCTAGGGTCCCATTAAAAGAAAAAAAAAATTCCTCTATATAGCACTGGAAGAGATTTGTCCAAAGTCACACAGCTAATTACTGACAGTTACATCTAGACCCCAGTGGGGTTTTTAAAAAAATTGATGTGTTTTATATACGTATATATGTGTGTATATATACATGTGTGTGTATGTATATGCATGTATGTATATATATACATACATACAGTCTCTCAGTTAAAAAAAACAAACTTAAGACTCTGGATTGCCATTGAACCACAGACAGCTCCCATACCTGTCCTGTCAGAGAGAGTTTCGATTCATGCCAACTAAGGGAGGAGAAGAGAATATCCTCCCGGCATAGCTTGATGTGTAGATCAAGACAGCAAGCATCCATTTCCTTTGAAGAGAGCCTTCCCCAGGCTCTGGGGTCTCCCCGTGGGGAACAAGACATTATGTTCCAGGGCACAGATCCACCATATCCTGAGCCCACATTGCTGGGAGGAGAAGGGTGGAATAGCAGAGAAGGTTATGCTTGGCTTGAAATCAGATGGGGAAGGCAGTCCTTCCAAACTCCCCTTAAGAAATAAAAAGGCAACACATGAAAGGTTTCATGAAGAAGAGAAAAGAGAAAGGAAAACATTCCTACCCCTCTGCGAGTCACTGGGCACACATAAGATGAGCATTTCCTGCCAGACCTGAGCAGGCATGAGATCTGGGAGGAGCAGCCAGCTTTCCAGGTGTTCTGTGAAGATAGCAAAGGCCTTCGCTGTTGGCAGGCTCAGCTCTGCTCTGTGCCAGCCAACAGTCAGGGGAGTGAGGGCCAACCTTCTCACCAGAGCATATTGGGCAACTCTTACCAGCACCAATGGGGGTAGAAGGGTGGGGAGCCGTGATAGGGATGGTTTTCCTTTTTTTGCAGACTGGGCAGAGATAAAAAGGTCATGAAACTGAGACCCAGAATTCCAGAAACTATAGTTTGGAAAAATGCAATGACTTGCCTAAGGCACTACTTAGCAGAGTGAGGATAAGAACCCAGATGCTTTGACTTTAAACCTTCCCTTTCTCCTGTATCCTGCTCCCTCAAGGCTAAGGTCACTTGCTTGGTTACTGTGAAAATTTTGAAAGATGTTAGAAATCTTTCCCCTAGCCTTCAGGACAGTCTTAATCCCACCCCTACAGACATTCAAGAACTCAGCTGGCTAGGCACAGAAAAGTTGGTCCCTAGATAGACTGTTTTTCAGTGGGAAATATCTGACAGGATAGAACATATGAAACTTGGTAAACACTCTGGCTCTTAACATCAGCCTTCCTTACAGGGGGTTTCTGAACTTCCTGATAACCTCTGACCCTTTGTCCTGCTTCACTGAATCCCACAAAGAAGGAGATTCTCTTCTGTACTTTCAGAGACTCCTTTCTCACAAACTGTGACCCAGCCCCGCCAGATTATAAGATCATCCATCTAGATCTGGAAGGAGGCTGTCTAGGGGTCAGCTATTCCAACCCTTTCATTTTACAAATGAGGAAATGCAGGCCTTGTGACTTGCCCAAGGTCACAAGATTTTAGACATAGAGCAGGAAGAGCTCTAAAAGGCCATCACCCTCATTTTATAGATAATTACACTTAAGCCTAAAAAGGTTGTGTTTTGCTCAAGGCCACACAGGTAATAAAAGCCAGAGAAATTTGAACTGAAGTTGCCTGACCCCAGAACTCAATGTAAACCCTGCCTCCCACAAATCCAGGCTACCCTGTCCCAGACCTTTATCTTTCTTCACTCGGTCCCCGTGCCCTCATTCCTTGTAAGCCTGAGCCATCATTCACAAACTTTGGGGCACAAATCCTTTCTCTTTCCAACCATGTTTTCAGTTCATTTCCATTTTGCTTAAGTCAACTCAATTCAGTAAAGATCTAATTGGCGAGGGCCCGCTGAGCATGAGGCCCCAGGCTTCCCAGTCCCTCTCTGAACTTTCTTCTCACAATCTTCCTCTACCTCTCACTTCTCTTGCTCACACCAAGCCTCTTTATGGCTCTCCAGGGACCTTCTCTTCCTTTACCGTCTATGGCATCATCTGATCTCCTTTTGCCCAGCTCTGCTGTCTCACCCCACCTACAAAACAACCCCCTCACACACACACACACACACACACACACACACACACACACACACACACACACACAAACACAAGAACAGGCTTGGGAGAAGAGGAAACTGTCAAAGTGTCTGCCATCCGGGAGCCCCCTGAGAGGCACTTCAGTGAGCATGTTTTGGGGCAGCCCTACACATTGTTCTCTCATCTCAGCCATGTGATTACAATTCCAGCCTGGGGGCAGGTTGAGGGCTCCCCCCTTCCACTTCCAACACCCCCCTCCTCCTTTCCCACCTTGGGGCCTCTGAGAAAGGCTGGCCAATGCTGCAGATGTTTACTGGGGCCCAGGGTGGTTCCCACAGGAGGAGGAAATGGGGTCTCACAAAAGACCTGGGGCTTTTGCCTGAGGAAGTAGCATCAACTTTTCATTGACTGGCTATCCAGGGATGAGGGACAAGTGAGGCCGGGGACCCAGGGGAAGGCCCAGAGAGGAGTTTATTCTTAGAGGAAAGGAGGTTATTGTGAACCTTTGTTTATACCGGCTGCTGAATGAGACCAGTGACCTTGATGGTTGTCAACATGCTGAATGGTTATCTCCCTCTCCCTCTCCGGTTTGAACCTTCATATTATTGTTTTGGATTTGGTCCATTCATAATTTTGTTTGGTCTCAGATTCCTCCCCCCTCCCCCCAAGTCCCCGTTCCTTCTACTGGCTAACTTTCAGCATTGTAGCTGGGATAGAAAGGCAAGATATCCTTCCCGATTTCTTCCAAAATCCTCTTCCCATGCCTGGCTAGCTCGCTGCACTTTTGACCCTCAAGTAGGGAAAGAGAGACAGTGTCATTAATAAGACACATCCTCTCCAGGGGGAAGCAGGGAATAGGGTTAGCGTTTGTATCCTGGCCTGCCCATATCTGAAATTTGGTGCCCAATTCTGGGCAGTGGACTTTGAGGGGCCACGTAAAAACTGGAGCAGATCTAAAGGAGAGTGAAACAAGATTTGGAATCTTGTCATGTGAGGACTGTTTGAGCGTCTGTGAATGATTAACCTGGAGAAGAGAGTCTTTAGGAGATACATGGAAACTATCTTCGAATATTTGAACATGGAAGTGCGTGGAAGAGGGATTAGGCATGCTTTGTCTTGTTCAAGAAGTCCGGAGGAGACTTTTCCCTAGTTCCCTCCACTGCTAGAGTCTTTCCTATAAATTGGATCACATCTGATTTGCCCCGTGTAAAACCATATATGTATAAAGTTGCATGCCATTAGAATGTAAGCTTTTGCCTCTTTTTCTATCCTCAGAGGTTAGCATAGTGCCTGAAGCCTAGCAGGCACTTAATAAATGTTCATTAAATTGGGTTGAATTTGTAAACTCAGTGCTTGGTATGGTGCCTGTCCCATATTATTGTAGTTGTGTTTGTCCTTTGTTTTCAAAGAGGACCATGGCATCAGGAAAATGATGACACGACTTTTTGATTTGAGTGAGGGAGGGCTGTGCAAGGTCACCAGCCTCACTTTCTCCTCCACAGCCATCTGGGTCCAGTGACCAGAGAGTCATCAGGATGCTTGGAGATGACCCAGGATGTAATGGGAGACCCGGGCCCTTTTAGGCTCAGACCTTTTCATGTACTCACTTAGAGTGCGGTAACGTCCATTTAGTGAATAGGCCTCTTTAAGAAATGAGTCAAGAGATGGCTCTTTCAGTGTGGCTAGCTAGCTGGCTCAGCAGATAGGGCATTAGGTCTGGAGTCAGAAAGACCTGAGTTCAAATCCATCCTCAGACACCCACTGGCTACGTGACCCTAGGCAAGTCACTTAACCCTGTCCCATATTAAGTGCTTAATAAATGCTTATGGACTGACGAAGAAGCAAAATAACCTTTTTGGGGAAGGTGATCCAGTCAAGAAAGGCTGGGCTTGCCTTTTGGCTTCCTCTCTGCCTGAACATTTGGGATTACTTTGGTTTAATTGATATTTTCATCATATGTTGGCTCTTGAGGGGGAGGGATGGAAGAGAGGTCAGAGATATAAATGGAGTATGGAAAAAGAGATGATGGAGGAGGGAAAGAAAAGATAGACTTGAAGGCTTAACCATCCCCTAAGTACAAAGCTTTTTCTAAGGAACGATCAGCTGGCACCTGCCGCTTTAAGGTCACTTGCTCTGTGAGGGCAGAGCTGAGTGGGCTTCTTCTCAGTGCAACCTTTACATCAAAGATGCAAAATTCAAGGCAACCACACTTCAGTTGACTATAGCCACCGCCCCTACGAACCTGGGAAAAATCCTCTCCTGGATGCCTTAGTAGACTGACCTCAGCTTCTTCATTGGCAAGTGTCCAGGTCTTCCTAAACCCTCAACTGCTACAAATCTGGAGTCTGGAGCCCCACAGTGAACATCTCCTAAAAAAATTTACAGTCATTGAAAGTTTGGTTCAAGTCGAGAGCCTTCCTCACATTCTTCAACTCCAAACTAGAGTAAGAATCCATATTCCTGCTGGCCTGGCACCATTTATAGCATCTGCCATCAGAAGTCTTGTCTACACACTCAAACTTGATTTATTCTCCTTTAAGTTCTTTGGGTCTTATTTGACCTTTTCTAGTGGACAAGTCTTAGAAACTCGTCTTGAGCCACCAAATAATTTTGTTTTCTTTTTTTTTTTAAGGCAGTTGGGGTTAAGAGACATGCCCAGGGTCACATACCTAGTAAGTATCTGAGGCCAGATTTGAACTCAGGTCCTCCTGACTCCAGGGCTGGTGCTCTATCCATTGTGCCACCTAGCTGCCCCTCTAAATAATTTTGAGGGAAGGTTTCTTCCTTCAGGGACTTTCCAAACAGTGGCCTCTTTCTCTGAGACTATCCTTTGTCATAATTTCTAAGCTTTTTAGATACACTTTTTTTTTTTACTTTTGCAAAATAATTTGATGTACGGAATAGAATTTGAAAATCTGGAAATAAATGCCTACTTTGGTTTTCTTATGGAGGTGCAACTTTATTGTCTCTGGATGCTTTTCTCTCCCTTGAATAGGGATGTCCTTTCCCCCAGGGAACTACATTCCAGTGCTAGCAAGTGAACCTAATTGTTTTCCTATTAGCTTCCATTAGGAAGAGAGGCTATATTAGGTATATTAAGGCAGTAGGTAGGTATAGGCAGATTACTCAAGACCACCTAAGAAGCATCCCTCAGGCTTCGTCTCCGTCTCAGATCACATTCCTGAGGTGGCACACCTTCAGCTATGGGTGTATGAACCCAGGAATGCCATCTCTCCCAATTTTTCCTCTGACTCATTGGGGGCACATTGGGAAGGCATTTCTGACAAGTTATATCTTGGGTATTTAATGGTTTTGATTGCTGGGGAGGAAACAACCAAACTGGATTCCATCATGGAATTAGTATTAAACCAAGATTTCTTAACCTTTGTTGGTATCATGGACCCCTTTGACAGCATGGTCAAGACCACAGATCCCTTTTCAGAAAAAAATGTTTGCAAATACATAAAATACATAGAATCTCAAGGGAAACCAATTCTATTTAAATATAGCTATTAAATACTTAGTAAAATAAAAAAGTTCATAGATCCCAGGTTAAGAATCTCTGTATTATATAGTCTGTACAGCTGTTTGTATGTGATATGGAGGGATTCCATTGTTGGTTCCCCAAAGTCTATGTCCATATTTCTATAGGGATTGGCTGTTCCCCCTCTCAATCTTTATCCATCTGGAACCACCATCCTTTTCCTTTTCTCTTCCCCCAGATTGGAAGAGACTACACAAAAGTAGTTTTAGTAGAACACAGGCAAACTAATATTCTATTGGCACGATTGTGACATGGTCCAACCATTCTGGAAAATAAGGAGGGAAGGGAATAAGCAATTATATAGCACCTACTGTGTGCCAGGCACTGTGCTAAGTACTTTCCAAATGTTATCTTATTTGGTCATCACAACACCCTTGGGAGGTAGGTGCCAGGAATTGTGGGAGAAAGAATCAAACTGTTCATACCCTTGACTCAGTGATCCCAGTACAATGTATTTTCATAGCAGTACTGTTTGTGGTAGCAAAAATAAAAACTGGAAAGAAAATGGGCATCCATTGTTTGGGCAGGAGAAACTGCAACAACAGACTTCTTTTCATCTTAAACCTCTTTGTTTTGGGTTCTCAGTGAAACATGGCTCCACTCAATAATGCCGATTCCCTTGCCACTCCTCTATTAGCCTTGTCTCTTATGGTGGGAGAGTCAAAATACTCCTTGCTTTCCACTGTCGCTTTCAGACCTTAATTCAAACATTGTTGTTTTTTTTTTTTAAAAAGCTTCTCCTCCTTTGAAATTCATAATATTCAAATTTATCACCCAGTTCAGATCCAGGTGGCTGTTATTTCTAGAACACCCCTCCCCCTCCCCATCAAGACATTCTCCTTCCTTCCTCAAGAGTTCAGTACTCGGCTCAGGCTTTCTCTGCTCCCTATCTTCTGCATTCATTAGAAGACTTCAACATACAGACATATTAACACCCCCTCAAATATCCTAACTTCACAGTTCCTGTGAAACTTCCACAGGGTTTTTCTTGGCAGAGATACTGGACTGGTTTGCCATTTCCTTCTCCAGCTCATTTTACAGATGAGGAAACTGAGGCAAACAGGGTTAAGTGACTTGTCCAGGGTCACACAGCTAGTAAGTGTCTGAAGCCAAGTTTGAACTCAGGTCTTCCTGACTCCAGGCCCAATGTTCTAGCTACGGTGTCACCTAGCTACCCTGAGATGTCTTGCTAAGACTCAGTTTTCTCATTTGTAAAATGGAGATAATACTTGCACTATCTACTTTCCAGTTTGTCACTGTCCCTCTTTATAACAGCAATAATGATGTTTGATGAAAACTCATGAAGATTAATGAGGGCTTTGATTAAATGGTCTTTTAGATCTTTTCCAGCTCTAACCTCCTATGACTGTATGAAACACAGGCCTCAAATCCACTTATTCCAACCCCGAGTCTTAAATCCCCAAGAATGTGGATTAGCTTGGGGCTTCTGCCTTAACTGTAGGTATAGGATTGTGTGTATAGGAAACCCTCATGATTCAGGATCAGTGGATAATAAACAGTTATTAGCCGCTGCTTCCTCGGTGCCACCCTGGCCCTAGGCTAGGGTGTGGATGGCAAAATTGGCTTGTTCATTATTTCTCCAGGATTGGATTCCTGAGGACGAGGTGGGGAACTCTTTTAATTTCCTTCTTGGCTGCCCCAAGCCCCTGCCTCCAGGGGTCTGAGATGGGCTTGGGATGAGTTAAAAGTCAGTTTCCAGGGCTGAGTTGAAGGGGATGAGTAGGAGGGAAAAGGAGGGACTCAAGACTGGGAACAGTTGAAGGAACTAGGATATTTAGTCTGTGTGGTACAAATTTTGGAAGAATCTTTCTTTAGTCCTCTCTCCCCTGGCACTTTATTGTGGTGCAGAGGTTACCCTGGCTTCTCTAAGGCTGTATCAGTGGAACATAAGGCCTAGCAGGTCCCTCTCAGCGAGAAAGAACAACCAATTACAACCCTGGTGATCAGCTCTATGTCTTTTGAAGCAGGGAGCTAACACAGTAGAAAGAGGGCTAGATGTGAAGTCAGGAACCTAGACTTGGATGCTCACCAGCTGTGTGACTCTGGGCAAGTCACTTAACCTGCCTAAGCCTCAGTTTCCCCATCTGTAAAAGGAGGATCATAATTGCACCTACCTTCCACAGTTATCGTGAAATCAAACGAGATCAGATTTGTAAAGCGTTCAGCACAGTACGTGCCTCATGGTAGATACAGCCTCTCCCCCTCCTCACCCTGGCTTTAGTCCGAAGTTAAATCTGGAGAGGCTCATTAATATATTTGTAGACCAAAGAGTGATGAATTTTTCCACCACACCAAATCTCAAAAACCATTTGCCACGTCTTCTTATTGTGTTGCTGTTGTTCAGCCATTTTTCAGTTGTGTCCAACTCTTGGTGACATCAGTGTGTGCTTTTTTCATTGTTATAGAGCCCCTCTATGACTTGGTAAGGGCATCTAGGCGGTGGTACAGTGGATACGGTGCTGAGCCTGAAGTCAGGAAGACTCATCTTCTTGAGTTCAAATCAGTCTGACTTCAGTCACTTAGTAGCTGTGCGATCTGGGTGAGTCACTTAATCCTGTTTGCCTCAGTTTCCTCATCTGTAAAATGAGCTGGAGAAGGAAATGGCAAACCAGTCCAGTATCTCTGCCAAGAAAACCCCAAATGGGGTCACAAAGAGTTGGATACAGTTTAAAATGACTTAACCAAAACAAGGAGACTTGGTAAATTTTTTTTCGTCACTCTTTGGTCAACATATTAATAGGCCTCTCCAGATTTAACTAAACTGGCCTTTGGACTAAAGACAGAGTGAGCAGGGGGAGAGGCATTTGCTTTTATTAAGCATCTACCCATTCTTCCTGACTCTAAGGCCTACATATACTATCTACCATACCATGCTACCTCTCCAGTCTTTGAAATATTGTACACAAGGTATTAGGTTCTTTTTCTACATGACTTTTTAAATTTTTTTAAAATTTTTATTTATTTATTTTTAGTTTACAACATTCAGTTCCACAAGCTTTTGAATTTTAAATTTTCTTCCCCTTCCTCCCCTCCCCCTTCCCAAGATGGCATGCAATCTGATATAGGCTCTACATACACATTCACACTAAACATATTTTCACATTAGTCATGTTGCAAAGAAGAATTATAACCAATGGAATGAACCACAAGAAAGAAGAAACAAAACAAAAAAGAGAGAGCAAATAGTATGCTTCGATCTGCATTCAAATTCCATAATTCTTTCTCTGGATGTGGATAGCATTTTCCATCATGAGTCCTTTGGAGTTGTCTTAGAACCTTGCATTGATGAGAAGAGCCAAGTCTATCAAAGTCAACCATCACACAATGTGGCTGTAACTGTTTACAATGTTGTCCTGGTTCTGCTCCCTTCACTCTGCATCAGTTCATTTAAGTTTTCCCAGGTTTTTCACAAGTCTTCCTGCTCATCATTTCCTACAGCGCAGTAGTGTTCCATTACATTCACATACCACAACTTGTTCAGCCATTCCCCAATTGATGGACATCTCCTTGATTTTCAATTCTTGGCCACCACAAAAAGAGCTGCTACAAATATTTTTGTACATGTGGGTCCTTTTCCCATTTTTACGATCTCTTTGGGATACAGCCCTAGAAGTGGTACTGCAGGGTCAAAGGGCATGCACATTTTTATGGCCCTTTGGGCGTATCTACATGACTTTTGAGGGCAGAGCTAGTTCCAAAGGCTGAAAATTATAGGTAGGTATAACAGTTTTGTAGACTTTTGGCATTAAAATTTTGTCTTTTGTATGCAGCTTTTCTGAAGAATGATAAGCCGGCATCTATTGCTGCAATGTCCCTAGCTCAGATGAGGCATCTCTGCTCTAGGGATAGAACTGATTGTATCTTTTTCCTTGTGTAGCCTTTGTTACCTGTATTATGAATGACCTGAATAATGTTTTGAGGTTATTACACTTCAACTGGCTGAAGCCCTTCCTCCCTCCCCCCAGATGTGGGAAAATCTGCTGCATGGTCCAATAAGCAACTCCCCGCATCCCTCTCAAAAAATACTCTGCATTATTGGAAATGATGTAATAGGAAAATCACAGGAGGATAAAGTGCCACTTTGAAGAACACCCCTTTGACCTCGACTAACTTGAGTTCAATATATAGAAAACATATTAGAGATGTCCAAAAAACAATGAATTTCCTTAAAAAGCAACACCTCCCTGTCACTATAAGTGTAAAAGTAGGGGATGGAAGACCATTTTTTAGGAAGAAAGTGATCATAGCTTCTGATTTGATGTTTGTTGTTTTTTAGTTGTATCCAACTCTCTGTGACCCCATGTGGGGTTTTCTTGGCAAAGATATTGGAATGGTTTACCATTTCCTTCTCCGACTCATTTGACAGATGAAGAAACTGAGGCAAAGAGGGTTAAGTGACTTGCCCAGGGTCACACAGCTAGTAAGTGTCTGAGGCCATATTTGAACTCAGCAAGTTGAGTCTTCCTGACTCCAGGCCCAGTGCTCTATCACCACACCACCTACCTGCCCTCGATGTTAGCGAATATCTTTCTGTTGAAACCATAAGATCATAGATTTAGATATAGAAGGAACCACAGAGACCATCTAGTCCTACCTCTTCATTTTATAGATGACAAAACTAAAGCCCAGAAAGGGCAAGTGATTGACTAGTGGTCATATAGGTAATAAAAGAGTCAGGATTTGAACCCAAGTCTCCTGACTTCAAATCCAAGTATACCATAACACTTTCTACGGCAGCAATGCTAGAATACTAGAAAAGACATATTGTAGGAATCTAATAATAAGTTTACCCCCAGAAATCATCATAGGGTATTAAAAACATTTATTTTAATCCACTGGAATTTGCTGGAGGAGGAAGCTACATCTTCTTTCTCTTTCCACCAATATCATTGGTTGGCTCAGCTCAAGTTGACCGATGATGGTTTTAATTGCTTACTCTACATTTGTGCCTGAACCAATACTGGCTGAGAGCTCAACCAGTCAGTCGCAAGACGACGACTCTTGATTAGAATTGCCAAAGCAGTAGAGGGTATTAGGGATTGTCTCCTTTGACACTTTTTAAGTTACTAGGAGGTAAGGGAAAAAGACTTCCAGTAAGAAGTGATGGGAATTGGGTATGGATTTTGGTCCTCAGTCTAGTTCTGACCCTGGAAATTTAAAGACCTTCAGTTTACTGAAATTAATTGATTTGAAAATGCTTTGATGACCTCCCCGAAACCAGCCTGTATTTACAGAATGGACTAAATCCCTTGGAGCTGAGTAGGTCTCCTGTGTGGTTGTGCTGGTATAACAGTGATCTGGCCCCTTTCACTGGATGGCTGGATTAAGCAACTCACCACGGTCCAATAGGTTTTCAGAGAGTTCTAGAGACATGAGCCATATGTCATCGTGTTTGTGTGTGTGTTTGGGGGGCAGAGGGTTGGTTGCCCACATGTGCGCCCACGCGTGCATGCACAAGTCCTTATCTGTGTGATGTTGGAGGAAAGAGAGTGGAATAAGCTCTTATCATCATCCATTTTTCTCTGCAAATTTTTTCTTTCCTTTTCTCCCCAACACAGCAAATGGTTTATCTCTGGGCAACACTTCTCAGGCTCTTAATTCCTCCAGCACAGTGTCTCTGGCAACCTTCCCTTTGCCAAAAGAAAACATTCTTTATATAGACCAGGGCCCCTGAGAGCTCAGAGAGGGCTTTGTACAGGGTGAAATACAAAGGAGCTACACACCACACACACACACACACACACACACACACACACACACACATACACACACTTTGCTCTTTTCCCTCTTCCTCCTCCCCAACTCCTCAACCAGCCTGATCATTGCCTCACATATGCATGTTTTCCCAGTGACTGCCCAGGGATATGACATGAAGACAGAGCCTGTGGAGGCAGGGACAAGTTCTTTGGGGGGGAGTAGGTGGGAGGTGATTGCCAGTCATGGCTAAGGATAGGAACAGCCCAAGGAGCAGGCAGCCAAACTGGGTGAGGCCCATCTGACATTCGGATACCAACCCACCCATGTGTCACAGGCCATCTGGTTTCCTGAGGCCAACTTTATGCACAGTAGTAAGGCTAGTAGATCTCACTAATCTGTTATTCTTTTTTTACTAATTGTGGTAGTAATGGGGAGATTACTTCTGGAGTTGACCCTTTCCACAATTTTCTAGTTGGTGAAAGGGATGGAAGTGGCAACACAGGTTTGGGAAAAGAAGGGACATTTTCTATTTGTAATTAAAGGAGATTCTTGTCTAGGAAAAAAACAACGATTTCCACTATTTATGTATTTCTCCTCCTACAGGATGTCATCATTTCCTTCCTTCCTTCCTTCCTTCCTTCCTTCCTTCTTTCCTTTCTTCTTCCATCCCTTTATCCCTCCCTTCCTTTCTTTCTCTCTACCTCCCTCCTCTTTCCTTCCCCCTGTCTCTTCTCCCCCCTTTCCCTGTCTCTTTATTTCATTTTTGTTGTTCAGTCATTTCAATAATGTCTGACTCTTCATGACCCCATCTGCGGTTTTCTTGGCAAAGATACTGGAGTGGTTTGCCTTTTCCATCTCCAGTTCATTTTACAGATGAGGCAACTGAGGCAAACAGAGTTAAGTGACTTGCCCAGGGTCACAGAGCTAGTGTCTGAAGCCAGATTTGAACTCAGGTCTTCCTGACTCTAGCTCCTGTGCCACCTAGCTACTCTTCTTTCTTTCAATACAAACTTAGGATTTCATTAGTTTAAGGGACTCCCAGTGAAGAAACTCTCCCTACCAAATAGAGATCTACAACCGTTCTGCAATTTGCAGTCTTAGAGACTTGCTTCGGACCTCTGACCTGCCCAGATGCGAACACTTCCTTGTTTCAAAATCACCTTATATTTAAATGTGTACATATTTTGCATATACTTACATATGCGGGACAAGGACTATTTCATTATCACCTTCATATTCCCAGCGACCAACACAATGCCTGACAAATAGTAGGTGCTTAATAACAGCTTCATGATTTCTGGCTGCTGTCCAAGCAAGTTTGTTGCAAAGGCCCAGAGAGCGCAATGTGCCTTTATCACCGTCTTGGAGAGAACATAAGGTCTTCTTTCACACCCACAATTTCACCTCTTACTTCACTGAGAAGAGAGAGACCATTCAGTGAGTGCACAGCCCCAAAGAGAACCTTCTTTCGCCTTGAACATTCTAGGGGGAGTCTCTCCCTCTGTGGGGGACACAGCAGGCTGCTTGGTTGTGTTGCCAATGTTCTCCTTTGCCATACTGACCTTTGGTAGTGCCAATGGTACCAACTCTTTCCCTTGGATCATCCTGGGAACCTTTCTCCACCCAAAGTCATGCAGACCTGGGCTACTACCAGCTTAAGTAATCTAACTTCAGGTCTCTTCTAACTGCTCAGCAATAGTTATTTACCTTTCAGTGACTCCTACTACACTTCCCAATAGCCTCCTGCAGACCCTTCCCCTCTTCTTAAGCAGGTGGCCTTGCCTTCTCCTTTAGTGAGAAGAGGGAAGTTTTCTATTATCTCAGATAAGAGACTCAGATATCTCAGTCTTCAGTTTTCTGATTATATTATGTATTATATCATACATATTATATATAATATATTATATTATTATTTAATTAAATTAATTATAAGTTATAATAATGTTATTTATTATATTATATGAATATCATATAATATCAGTATTTTATAATATTAAATTATTATAATATCTGATTATATTATATATCATGTATATCATATATCATATATATGGGCATATATAATGGGCCATATATAATATATAAGGGCAGGCTCCTTGCCCTTTCCTTCCTCCTCAGACTGCTTACACATTAATCTCTTCCTCACCATCTGTGTTTCAGCCACACAAGAGCACTGGACATCCTGCACACAGCAAGCCCCATCTCCCATCTCTGAGCTTTTGTAAAAGTCTCCCCCTTTTGGGTGACTGTACCATCTTTTTATCTCTGATTTCTTGGAATCCCTGGTTTCTTTCAAGATTCAGTTCAAACACCACCACCTTCTACACAAAGTCTTTTCAGACTCCCTCAACTCCTCCTCAAACTACCTTAAATTCATTTTGTGTATATCATTAAATAGTTATATATCTGTGTCTTTTCAGAGTATTTCACTCTCTCTTCAAGGACCTCTGCCTGAAGAGAATCTGGAACCAAAGGTCTTCACTCTTGAAACTGAAAGCCAAAAGACCAAGATCTCTCCTCTCTCAAGTTCTCACCAACCCAACTCCTCACACAGGTGAGGAGCATTAAGTAATCAACCTCCACCAATTAAGATAATCTTATGCAAATGAAGTGTGTGCCATGTGTTGTATGTACATGTTGTCTCCCTTGTTAAAATGTAGGTTCATAGGGGCAGGTACTTTTGTCTTCCTATCCTCGGTTGCTGTAGTAAGTGCCTAATAAATGTTTGATGATTGATTTCTAGAGCATGAGTCCTTTCGTGCCCTTTCTATCATCTCCCAACTTTTGGGGGGGTTCTGGTCTCCTTTCTAGTAGCTGAGATCCTTCTCTCTACCTCACTTCCCCAACAAATAATAAATTCTAGGATGGAAGCATTTGGTACAAATGGATTTGCCACTTGGTGTGCCGTCCACTGAGGGTATGGAGGATGAGGCCCAACTCAGCTCTGTTGGTCCTCAAAGGGAACTGTAGAACATTAAATGGTACCCATAAATACATGAGTCAGCTACCTCATCCTTTCCTCCACTCATTGTCCCCCTCTTTGCAGGTATATAATTCTTTATCATCTGCCTAATTTCCATTAAAATTTATTCACCTTTGAGGAGTAAAAATACCCCAAAGTAGGAGGTGCTTTGACCTTACCCCCACTTTCTGCACAAATACATCCTTCCCTGAGATCCCAGGAGCAGCTTCTCCACCTGTGTTTTCTAACTCCCAAGGGACCTTCTTCCATATACATCTCTTTCCTCTCTGGCATCTCTGACTACTCCCTCTCCATTGACTTGTATAAAATAAACCCTTCACTTGACACCGCTGCTCCCTCAAGTTGCTATCCTGGCTCTCCTTCCTTTCACAGCCAAACTCCTTGAATGACTCTGCTTCTTAACAATTAGACTTCCTAACAATTAGACTTCCTAACAACAACAACAAAAAATCCCAACTTCCTAACAATTACAGCTATCCAAAAGTGTAATGGGAAAAGTCATTGTGAGCTGAGGAACTGAGGGAAGGTTTCACAGAGGAGGCGCTACTTGAACTAATCTCAACTGAGGCTTCCTGGATACATGGCAATCATTTTCTTCTTTTCTCATTGATTTTGTAATGAACTTCCCACATGAGCCATCCCAAACCTTCTCTTTTCCCTCGAAGACACTCACACCACTCCTTCGCCTCCCTCTTTGAAGACCTTGACTCCTACTTCATCAAGAAAAATAGAAGGCATTCCTCACCAGCTCCCCCTTCTCTCCTTTTCCCTTTCCCTGAAGGTCCAGTGACATCACCTCCAATTCTGTTCTCCTTTGCCATAGGCTCGAACGATGTGGAGGGAGGCACCATGAGAAAGCCTGAGGAGCTGGAGTCAGAGGATATCTCTGATGCATGCTAGTTTTGTGACCCTGGGCAAGTCACTTAACACTGTTTGTCTCAGTTTCCTCATCTATAAAATGAGCTGGAGAAGGAAATGGCAAACCATGCCAGTATCTTTGCCAAGAAAATCCCAAACATGGTCACAAAGAGTAATACA
Organism: Trichosurus vulpecula; assembly: GCF_011100635.1. Taxonomy (NCBI): domain Eukaryota; kingdom Metazoa; phylum Chordata; class Mammalia; order Diprotodontia; family Phalangeridae; genus Trichosurus; species Trichosurus vulpecula. The sequence continues at coordinate 293,231,998 of NC_050575.1, read as the reverse complement.
TGGTTGAACAATAATAATATGTGTGTATGTGTGTATGCATGTATGGATGTATGGATGTCTCTTTCTTGATGATCTCCCCAATTCCCTTTTAAATCGTCATCTCTAGGCAAATGACTCCCATACCTATTTATCCAGCCCTAGCCTCTCTCCTGAGTGCCAGTTCGACTGTAGTTGAACATCTCCAACTGGATGTCCTATAGACATTGTAATATTTATATATCCACAATAGAACTCCACCCCCCGCCCAAGACCATCCCTCTTTTTAACTTGACATCCATTCACAGCTTCTTCTTTGTAATTCTTTGTTCATGATGTGTTACAACCTACTCATGGCCACTCTGAGCTTTTCTACTGCCCTTTAGGTGATCCTCAATTTCATTTCTTTGGAAATTGGATTATTCCACAGCTTGTGTCCTTTACAGGGCTTCTTAAACTTTTTCTACTCGAGACCCATTCAGTGCTTCTTAAATTATGGGTCAAGACCCTAGCTTAAGAAGCACTTCTAAAAAATCATGAAGCTTCAAGTCATCCTCTAGTTTATGCAGCTACCAAAAGAATCTTGTCAAAGTACCAATCTAATGATGCCACTCTCCTACTCAAGAACCTTTAGTGGCTCTCCATTGCCTCATGGGTAAAATATAAACTCTTGAGCTGGGTTTGTAAAGCCCTCCACAGCCTGGCTTGAGGCCACCTTTCCAGATTGGTTATCTATTTCTCCCTAGAGCAGATACTGTGTTCTGATGAAGTGGTCTGTGTACCAGTCCCCAAACCTGGCTATCTTCAGCCTCCATACCGAGGGTCTCCTACACCTAGAATGCACTCCTTCCTCACCTCCATCTCGTAGAAGCCTTCTCTTTCTACAAGACACAGGCCATGTGTCACCTCCAATGAAAAGGAAGCCTTCCCTGATCTTCTTAACTTGTTCTCGTTTTCTCCCTCCCCAAATGATCATGCCTATGCTTGTTTACGTCTAATATCTTCCATTAGAGCATAAACCCCTTGAGGGACTGCTTTTCATTATATCTTTGTATGTTCAGGACTAAATAGCGCTTTAGTGCTTAATAAATACTTTTTGGTATTAGGTTGAATTGAATTAGTTAGGGAAAATCTGGCTTGGACACAGCGGTGGAACTGGGAAAGTCCCTTCTGGTCTTGTGAGACAATGAAAACTAAGTCCTTTATTTCTGGGCTTAAAACCTGATCATTCACCAGGCTCCCTCTAGTGTCCATCTATGGGAATTTCATATGCAATTGTTAACAGGTGCAATCTAAAAATTAGAGCTAGAATATAAATATAGAATATAATAAATATATGGCACTTTGAAGTTTGCAAAGTGCTCCACATATATTATCTCAATTTATCTTCACAATAATCCTGCGAGGTAGATGCTATTATTATCTCGTTTTACATATGAGGAAACTGAGGCTGAGAGTGTTAAATTACTTTCCCAGACACACACAGCTAGTAATAATAATAATAATAATGTTGTTCATTGGTTTCTGTCATGTCTGACAACTTGTGACCCCATTGGGGGTTTTCTTAGCGAAGATGTGGTTGGCCATTTCTTTCTCCAGCTGATTTTACAAATGAGGAAACTGAGGAAAACAGGGTTAGGTGACTTGCCCAGGGTCACACAGCTAGTAGTACGTGTCTGATGTATGATTTGAATATGAATTTGTTGTTAACAACATCTGGAATTAATACAGTGTGTTACGGTTTAAAGCACTTAACGTGCCTTATTTCATTTGTGCCCTACTTGGACAGGCTAATGAGAACTCAGCCATCAGTCCCAACCAGTTCTCAGGTGAGTTATCCCCAGTGATTTCTTCTCCCCCTTGTTAATTCTCCCATTCCCTGGGAGACTCGCCGCCTCAATTTTCAGTTTGCAGAAACCAGGAATTTTCTAGGGCTGGAGGGAGAGATTGTGTGCAGTGACTGTGCCACCTTGTGGCAAAACCTGGGAACTGCACTGTGCCATCTCCCTCTTCCTACTCCGACTCCTGTATCTCCCCAGCTGGGTAGAAGGGTCCTCTTCTTGAGCTGTCCTGAACTTGTTCTCCTTGGGCTTTTTACAAAGTCTCCCAAAAAAGTAAATCTACTCCAAGGACAATGGAGGTGAATGGAGCAAGAAAACCGATTTGTCCATCATATTATTTCAACCTGAACAAATGCTTGGACTGGACCGACAATCAAGGGAACTCCAGACAGAAGGAAGTCCCTCCACTAATGCAGGTATCATCTTAAGGAGTTGTCTGTGCCACTGAGAGGTCCGCCTAGTATGTGTCAAAGACTGAACTTGAACCCAGAGCTTCCTCACTCAAAAATGGGCTCTTCTACCATCAAACCAGGCTGCCTCTAAAACAAATGATACAGGACAGCAAATGCCATAAGAAGGTCAGAAAAGATCAGATCACTGTGCTCTCCAGAGTTCAGAGAAGATTTCTTGGAGGAGGGGGGACCTGAGCCAGGATTCGAAAGATAATGATAATTAATATCATCACCACTTCACATTTATTTAGAATTTTAATATTTACACTGTAATTTAAGCGGAAGGAAGGAGTGAAGAAGGGAGGGAGGGAGGGAAGGCGAGAGAGAAGGAAGGAAGGAAGGAAGGAGGGAGGGAAGGAGGGAAGGAAGGAAGGAAGGAAGGAGGGAGGGAGGAAGGGAAGGGAGGGAGGGCGGGAAGGAGGAAAGAAGGAAGGAAATAAGCATTTATTAAGTACCTGTTGTATGCCAATTACTGTTCTGAGTGCTTTATAAATCTTACCCCACAAGATCCTCATGACAACCCTAGGAGGTAGGTGCTATTACTATCCCCACTTCACAGTTGAGGAAACTGAGGCAGACAGAGATGAAATGGTTTGCCCAGGGTCACAGAGCTAGTGGGATTTGGCCTCAGGTCTTTGTGACTCCAGGCCCAGGACTCTATCAATCACAGCCCCTGATTCCCAAGGGAAAGGTGAGCTCTTTCCAGGAGAGGAAGCCATGAGGGAGTGGAGACCTAGTCCATGCCTAACAGCATCATCTTAACCCTGCAGAACAGAGCCCAGAAGAGCTCTCTCCTACCCAGGGACCACTAATGGGGAGTGGTGCTTACAAAGTCTCACCACACTTTTGCTTCACTGACACATTCACGTAGATATAAATGAATTATAAACCAATGAGCCAGTTCTTCCCTTAGCTCTGGCCAGAAGATAATGGTAAAATATGAGCCCTTCCAGGGCTACTCAGGCTTCACATTGGGGAACCTGGAAGACCAGAAAGTCTGTAAGTCTCAGAGGGAGCAGTCTCTCTCAGTAGAATTTCAAGTATAGTAGTAGCAGGTGGTAATGGGCAGCTAGGTGGTACAGTGGATAGAGCACCGGGCTTGGAGTCAGGAAGACTCAACTTACTGAATTCAAATCTGGTCTCAGATACTTGCTAGCTGTGTGACCCTGGGCAAGTCACTTAACCTGTCTGCCTCAGTTTCCTCTTCTGTTGGCTGAAGAAGGAAAGGGCCAACTGGTCTAGTATCCCAAAATGTCAGACACAACTGAAATGACTGAACAGCAAAACAGGTCGTAGGGAGATATTGCATTGTCATACCAGGTAGGTTGGTGACACTCATATAGTAAAGTCAGGGTACTCAACCACGATTCCCATGAAGCCAGTTATATTTGAAAGGGGCTGCAGGGGCCAGTTTGGCTGAAGCAGAATATGGCAGGGGGAGGAGAGAGGCACCTTCTAGTTTCAAGGGTCCAATTGTACAAATTCACAGAATCACAGATTCTCAGAGTTCAAAGGGATCTCTGCTGCGACCTAGACCACTAGACACAAGTGATATCCTCAGGAGCCCATAGCTTACGAATATCAGAGCAAGGATTCAAAACCAAGTCTTCTCCCGCTCCAGTGCCAGGGCTCACCCCACTACACAATGCTGCGTGAATAGAAATTTAAAGGAGCTAGAGACTACTTTTTGCTTGGAGCAGGGGCTCCAAGAGCTTCATGGAAGAGGTGGTATTTGAGTGACACCTTGAAGAAGGACCAGTACAGATAAGGAAAGAAGCAGGAAACCAGGGGAGGGAACAGAGTGAGTAAAGATATGGGGCTGAGAGAAAATGCGATTTCTCAATATTCTTCCTTTAGTTTTTTTCTTCATCTTCCCCCACTTGCAGTCTCCTGGTGACTGGTTCCTGGTGCAGGATTCATCCTTTATTTTCAACTCCTTTTGGGAAAAATCAATTACCTAACATTTTTATTTGGGGCTTCCGGACCTTGGGCTAAGAATTCCTTCAATAGAATCTGGGAGTTGAAATATTGTTCTCTGTGTCAAGACCCAAACAAAACCCAGAGGAGGTTGGCAGACAACTTTTATTCATTCGAGCTTGCCCACTTTCTCTTTTCCAACCTTATGAAGCTGTGGGGGTAGGGAGGTGGCATAGTACTATAATGATCATAAGCAGTAGGCTGGCTCTCTGCCAATTGCCACTTTTTGCCTTTCTCCCAGTCGTGTTCACAAAAAGTCCCATGTCCTTCCTAACTTCTCCCAGCACCATTCAATCAGTCAATAAACGTTTATGAAGTGGCTACTATGGGCCAGGTAAATAAGGGATACAAAAAGGGGTAAAAGGCAGTACCTGCCCTCAAGAAGCTTAAAGTCTAACAGAGGAAACAGTATGCAAATGAATATATACGAGGCAAGCTAGATACAAGATGCATAGGAAATAATTAACAGATGGGGGGCCCTAGAATTAAGAGGGGTTAAGGAAGGCTTCCTGTAGAGGTGGGATTTTAGTTGGGACTGAAAGGCTTAGCCCTTAGCCTGGTTTAGTGTCCTGGGGCTGTGCTTCTGGTTATATGCCCATAGATCTCACGTCCCCAACCTGGAGGGTCTCCCTTGTCACCGTCCTCAGCCATCACCATACGCATTCTCACTTTGGGCTTTTGTTCCTGTTGTTCCCCTCATTTGGAATACCTCTCTTCCTGCCTCTACCTACCTAAATCCCATTTATTCGTTAAGGCCCAGCTCCAATACTGCCTTCTCTGTGAAGGTGTCCTTGGTCACTCCAGCCTATACTCAGCATCCATTTCCATCATCTCTAATGTGTCAGTTCGACACATTTTCTGGACTTATTTTCTTCTAGGTGAATAATGGGGCAGGTAGGGAGGGCCATAGTGCACAGAGTGCTGGACCTGAAGTCAAGAAGACTCATCTTCCTGAGTTCAAATCTGGCCTCAAACTCTTAACTAGCTGTGTGACCCTGGGCAAGTCACTTTACCCTATTTGCCTCAGTTTCCTCATCTGTAAAATGATTTGGAGAAGGAAATGGCAAACCACTCCAGCATCTCTGCCAAGAAAACCCCAAATGGGGTCACAAAGAGTCAGATGCAACTGAAAAACAACAAAAGGCAAATAATACCACTTTGCCTACTGGACCAGGCTGGAGCTTCTAGAAACTTTAGATTCAGATTCCCTTTCCCAGAAAGCACAGAAAACAGTCACCTCTGCCCTGGCAGCAGGCTGACTGTAGGAACAAGATGTGTGGCAAACGGAAGAGCTCTCAGGAAGCCCAGTAAAGGTGAAAAATTCTGTAAAACACAGTAGCCTCTGTGGGAAATGGACCTTGAGGCATTCAGATACAATCTTACCCCTATACTACCCACCCGAGTACCAAAAATGGAGAAGAATAGTCTAGGGGCTCAAGTTACAGCAGGGAGGACGTAGGCTAGGCACCTAGGTGAACTTCCTGGCTATGAAATGTATGAGGGGTTTCGCAAGGGAGGGAATGAAATCTCTTCTTTGGCATCATTAATATTAGACTCCATCCCCTGAAAGCCATGGATGGGCTATTATAGGGTGCAACCAAGCATGGTAGTAATAAGAAATGCTCATTCCTATGATGCAGAAACATTTCTAATCACTGGATTTGTCTAGTGACTTTAAAACACGTTTATGGACATGGTGTCAGGAAAAGCTATGTGGGACTTAGAACAAATCATCGCTCTTCTCTGTGTTCTTCATCTATAAAAGGAAGGTGCTTTGCATGCAGTAGGTACTTAATAAATGTTTGTTGATTAGAATTGATAGGAAGCAGCATGGTATAACAGAGACAGAGGGCCTGATTTCAAATCCCATTTAGGTGGTACAGTGGATAGAGCATTGGCCCTGTAGCTAGGAAGACCTGAGTTCAAATCCAACCTCAGACACCTACTAGCTACATGACCCTGGGCAAGCCATTCAACCCCATTGGCTTTAGTTACCTCATCAATAGGAATAATGATCGCTCTTACCTCCCCAATTTGTTGTGAAGCTCAAATGAGATAACCGTTGTAAAGCTCTTAGCGCAGTGCCTGCCACATAGTAAGCACCATATAATGTGAGTTATTAGCATGTGCTAGCTGTGTGACCTTAGGAAAGTTACTCAGCCTCTCTGGGCCCCGGTTTCCTCACCCGAGTTACTAAGGGTGGGGTTTGGATTTGGTCACCTCTATGGTTCCCTCCCCCTCTAACATTCTGTCATCATGTGACTCTGTAACCATCTCCCTTTTCCACTCTGGTTCTATTCTGATGCCAAATCCTAGTGTCGACATGACCCCGGGTTCTCAAAGGCTTGGCCAGTTGAGCTCAGACTCTAGCAGGTCTTACCTACTAAGCTGGAGAGCTTTGTGTGTACATTCTGATGATCGGCCCAGCCAAGTTTGGAGAAGCTCATTTCCAGAAGGCTGACAATAGGTCCACGAATGCCCAGAGGGGTTCCGATCTGTCAGCCGAGCTTGAAAGTATCCACATCGAAGAAAGTATGAAAGTTTTGAAGTAATGAAAAGAAGTCATATCTTTAGATATGTTGATTCCAATTAAAATATGACCCTCCCCCACCCCAATTCCCTTCTATACACCTACCCAGAGACAGTGTGATATAGTGGGTAGAACAGCAGGCTTGAAATTAGGAAGACCTGAGTTCAAATTCTGCCTCAGTTAATTACTTACTGTTTGTGATCCTGTGCAAGTCACTGTCACTTGGGTGTGATTCTGTGGCCCTCCGTTTCTTCATCTGTAACAAAAGAGTCAGACTTGATGGCTTCTAAAGTACCTTCCAGCTCTAAATCTATAACCCTATGATCATCATGGGATGGGAAGAGAGGGATGTGACTCTCTCAACTGTTCTTAGTCCTTGCTGCCTTTCTGTGCATGAAAGATCTGAAAGGTTTTAAAGACCAGCGAGAACCTACCAGAACCAGCATCGGAAAGATTGACAATGGGGGCAGAGAGAAGAGCAAAAAGAGGGAGACCAAGAAGACTGAGGGCAATGAAGATAAATGCCGGAATGTTTCTGGGGTCCAGTCCTAGGAGGGAAGCTAGTGCTTCACCTTCATTTTTGCTAAACTTCCAAACAGAGGAGAGCCAGAGAACCCTACAGCTCCCAGGGATGTCCTGAGCTTATGACTAGGGCTAAGATATTAGCTTAGTCTTGTATGCTGTCCCTTTGTGGTATCCGGTGGGAGAATGTAGTAATACAATTACCCAAGCCAGTGCTATCACCTCAGTTTACATACTCATTGAAAGATTTTCTGTGTTTGACGTCATTGACTGCCTCTGCTCTCTTAGTAAGCCCTCCCTTGGCTTCTGGGGCATCACATTACCTTGTTTCTCCTATTCTCTGGCCTTTCCTTCTTTTTCTTTTTTATTGCTCTTCTTTCTCCTCTCCCCTAAATGTGGGCAATACTCAGGCTTCCCTTCCCAACATTCTTATGTGCACGTGGTGGGAGGGGTGGAGATACATTCCCAAGAAGCTCTAGGGGACGTCATCCATGCCCACACAGGGAGTAGCTACTGTTATGACCTAGAAACCCAACACAGAAAACACTTCCTTCAGGCTCTGCCCTCATATCATATCACAGAATTTTGAATGAAGCAGTTCTGGGGTCTGGAGGGATTGTGTGGTCCTACATTGCTAACAGAAATGAATAATCAATGACCATGAAAAAAGTCTCAGTTAAAACGATGGATATCGGGGCAAGGTGAATTATGAACCAAATTGGATGTCCTATTGCAATGTAATGTGCGTGCTAATGTGATTAGCTGGTCTGCGGAACCAAGGGACTCCCCTTTCTTGGAGCCTAAAGCTTGCTTGATTCCCTTAAGCTCCACCCTGCTTCTGGATCACATATTCAACTTGGGCCTGCAGAGAAAGCCGCTGCTTTTATTCCTCTGATGGGAAACATCATTTTGCTTTTTCTTTTTTTTTTTTTGGCAGGGCAATTGGGGTTAAGTGACTTGCCCAAGGTCACACAGCTAGTAAGTGTGTCAAGTGTCTGAGGCTGGATTTGAACTCAGGTCCTCCTGACTCCAGGGCTGGTGCTCTACTCACTGAGCTGCCTAGCTGCCCCGGAAACATCACTTTTCTGTAGAGAGCCTGGTTTCTATGCTACAAATAACAGGCTGTGGCATAGTGGAAAGAGCACTGGATTTAAAGCATGAAAAAAACCTGGGTTCAAATCCTGCCTTGGACATTTATAGCTGTGCAATTGTGGGCAAGTCACCTCACATCTGTGAGCCGTACTGTCCTCATCTATAAAATAAGAATGAGAGAATCTGCAGTATCTACTTCACAAGTTTGCTGTGAGGAACCAGTTTTTTGAAAACAGTAAAGCACTCTTCAGGGTGCCCCAAAGTTTTAGTGCAGGTAGATAATAATAATAAATTAAATAGTTAATAAATAATTAAAATTCATTTAAAATCAATCGTCAAATAATTAGATTCTTAATTAAGAATTAATTATTAATTTAAACAATAATATTTAACAATCATAGACGCCACCTAATTGCCTCTATCCAGCCCCGAAATATCACAAAACTGTTTTAACAAGACCTAAAAATGACTCAAGAGAGTTCAAATTAACTATCCACACAGGGAAGTGGATAAGAATATCTATTGTCCAGATTAGGATATGGATGGGCAGACCGTAGAGCTGATCCATAACTATGAATACAGATATAGCAATATCTATGGTGTCATGGTGTCATCCATGGATGTATCTATGTCTATACCTTTATCTATCTCTATATCTCTATGTCTATGTCTATGTCTATGTCTATGTCTATATCTACACTAATGGACCAGCTCTATGGGCCATCCATCCAACAGGATAGCTCTATCTATCTATCTATCTATCTATCTATCTATCTGTCATCTATCTCTATCATCTATCTATATGTCTATATGTCTGTCTATCTATCATCTATATCTATCATCTATCTATCTGTCTGTCATCTATCTCTATCTATCTATCTATCTGTCTATCTATCCTCCTATTTATCTGTTGCAGACACTTCAAGTGCAATGAGCTGGGCCTAGAGCTGAACAGGAGAAAGAGAACAGTCTATTTTACATTTGGGAAAATGCATACCATTCTCAATGATTCCCAAGCTTCTCCCTGAATCCAAAGCCCATCTTTTAAAAATTAATGTTTTTCTGAAGATATTATCATAGAATACCACAATTTCTGAGAAATTAAAATTTCCAAAGGACAGTGGAGAGCTACATGGTGGTCATAAATAATAATAATAATAACCACATTGTAGGACTTAAGTCTTGTTAAGCACTTTACATATATTATCTCGTTTGAGCCTCACAATGGAAAATGCTACAGATATTATCCCCAGTTTACAGATGGGGAAACTGAGAGCAAGAGAGTTTAAATGATTTGCACAACTCAATAAATGTTCTAGGGAGCATTTGAACCCAGGTCTTTCTGATTTTGGGCCCAGTCCTCTACCCATCTCTTGCACTATATTTCTTCTCATAAGTGGGGCATGGCACATCACCAATGATGAATTTCCTTTAAAAAGGGGCATAAAAGGAGATATATAACCTAAAGGACAGCTGGTAGACCATCTGCATGCTACATTGGTATTCTTGTCATATCTGGAGAGCCAGAGGAAGTTCCTCCAGCAGGTTTGATGGACCTCCTGTAAAGGTTTTGACTACAAACACTGGATAAGACAGCACAGTTGATTTTCTAACTGTACCATTGTAGGAAGAACACATATTGATGAGAGTAAAAAACAAGTGATATATTTATTTAACTAACATTCCTATAGCATTCTATGTGGCATGGAGATTTTTCAAACTGCCTGATATATAAGTCCATATATTTGTCTCACTGGCATCTGAAATTCAACCTATCCAAAATAAACTCATCATCTTACCTGCAAAATGCTTTCACCAACATAAAAAGCTATTGAAACATGAATGATCTGCTGCAATAAGATGACATCTTCATCCTGACTTTTCTATATCTGTTAATGGTACCAATCTCCCAGTCCACCAAAGTCCAGAACCTGAGAGTCCCCTTGGAATCCTCTTTCTTCCCCTCCCCCATCCCCATGGAATCTTTTGCTAAGTCATAGCCATCATTCCACCTCCTCAATGTCTCTCTCACCAGGCCCTTCCTTTACAACCTCACAGTCCTGGTTCAGGGACTCATAACTTGAACTCGTGGCTTTGACTTTTGACTTTGACATAGCCTCCAAGTGGTCTTATCATCTCCAGTCTCTACATAATCCCATGACTGCCAGATTAATCCAAATACCAAAAGCACAGCTCTGATTAGATTCCTTCATCATTTAGGTTGGTCAGACTTATCCCTTTCTTCATACATTGGAGGAAAGGAAGAGGGGACACAACAATAGAATTAGCTGAATATGGCTGGTGGAGAATGAGAATGATATTGTACCAGTCTGAAGTGCCTTTCTTTTTTTTTAAAAAAAAAATTTTTAATCAAAAATTTTTATTTTTTAAAACAAATATCTAAGTTCTCTTCTTCCCACCCCCACCCCCCAACCATATGAAAAGAAAAAACTCTTGTAATAAATATGTATAGTTAGGCAAAACAAATTCCTACAATTAGCCATATCCTATATATGCATGTGTGTGTATTTGTGTGTATATGTGTATGTGTATGTATACACATATATGTATACATATGTACTATATATACACGCATACACATACACACATATGGCTAATTATAGGATTTTGTTTTGCTTAACTGCATATTTGCTACAAGAGTTATATATATATATATATATACATATATACACACACACATATATATGTGTGTGTGATGTATGTGTATGTATATGTCCATGTATATGAATATGTATGTATAGCCTTCTGTACCTTGAGGCCATTGTCTCTCTGTCAGGAGGTAGGTAGCATATTTCATCATCTAGAACTTGAAATCATGATTGATCATGGTGCTGATCGGAATTCTTAAGCCTTTCAAAATTGTTTGTCTTTTCAATGTTGTTTGTGTACAATTGTTCTCCTGGTTCTGCTCACCACACACTGCATTCGTATCCAAGTTTCTCTGAAACTGTCCCTTTCTATCATTTCCTCTGGCACAACAATATTACATTTCTATGCTATAATTTGTTCAGCCATTCCCCAGTTGTTGAGCACCCCCTTTGTTTCCAGTTCTTTGGGCCACCACAACAAGAGCTACTATGACTATTTTTGGACATATGGCTATTTTTCCTCTTTCTCTTATCTCTTTGCCTAGTAGTAGGGGCATCACCGAGTTAAAGAGTATACACAGTTTAGTAGCTTTTTAGGCATGGTTCCCAGTTGCTTTCCAAAATGGTTGTACTAGTTCATGGTCTATGAGAGTACATTAATGTGCCTGTTTTCTGGCAGCCCCTCCAGCAGTTGTCATGTTACTTTTTTTGGTCAACTTTTCCAATCTTAGAAGTGTGAAGTAGAACCTTAGAGTTGCTTTAATTTGAATTTCTCTATTAGTTGTTGTTCAGTCATTTTAGTCATGTCTGACTCTTTGTGACCCCTTTTGGGGTTTTCTTGGCAAAGATACTAGAATGGTTTGCCACTTTCTTCTCTAGCTCATGTTGCAGATAAGGAAATCAAGGGTTAAGTAACTTACCCATGGTGTTATGGTAATTGGGGTGGGACTTTTTTGCTATTCTTCTCTTTTGGAACACTAAGGCCATCAAGTGCCTTTAATGAGTCTTGCCTTTGTTTGAATGGGGCAGGTAAAGTCCTGGAGTGCTTCTCAGCACTGAGGTAATCAAGTACCTTTGATGAGCCTTGCCTTTCAAATGTAATGGCAAGCAAAATGGAACTTTTTGCTGCTTTTTATTTGAGTGTTTCTCAGCACTGAGGTAATCAAGTGCCCCAGGGCCCCGAGTGTATATAGGATCTGAAGTTGGCAATTTGTTTTGGGGGCACACTCATTGGAAGAGTGTTGGTGATTTTGCCAGACTCTGGGTAGCTGTTGAAGCACTGCCCCCCCCACCCTCTCCCCCACCCCTCCCCACCCTGGCCTTGAAAACCCAGATGTTGGTGCTTCTCTCTGGTATCTATGTATATATTATGATTTGGTCAGACAGATAAAAGCCTGTCTATTACTCTGTTTGTAACTTCTGTTTGTATTTGCTCTGAAGTTCAGGGTGCTGGCTTTTCCCGCTGAACTAAGTGAATGGTATATATATGTTTAATTAAAGTAAGCTTGTTAACCCCTTAAAGTTGCTTTCCTTAGAAAAGCAGATCAAAGGATCTGTGCTAGCAGCCCTTCTGTGTGCTCCTGTTGTTGGTCTTTCATCTCCACAGCAGCTCCTAGCAACATTGTTGTTACACAGGGCTACACAGCTAGGAAGTGTCTGAGGCCAGAGTTGAACTCAGGAAGAGGAATGTTCCTGACTCCAAGTCCGGCTCTCTATTCACTGCATCACTAGCTTCCCTAAAGCATACAATGTAAAAGCAATTCTGTTCCTTCTCCATCATTGTTAATTCAGCTTTTTCAGCCAGGTCTGACTCTTTGTGACCCCATTTGAGATTTTCTTGGTAGAAATACTGCAATGGTTTGCCATTCCCTCTCCGGCTCATTTTATAGATGAGGAATCTAGGGCAAACAGGGTTAAGTAATTTGCCCAGGGTAACACAGCTAGTAAGTGCTTGAGGCTGCATTTGAATTCAGGTCCTCCTGACTCCAAGCCTGGCAATCTATCCTCTGCACCACTTAGCTCCCCCATTCTCTCTTAGTAATTAGGATCATTTTTCCTTATGGATGCCAATAGTTTAGTTTTCTCTTTGGAAATTGCCTGTTTATTGCTTTGGCCTATTATCAATATGTGATTTGCTCTCATTTTTATACATTTGAATAATTTCCTTATTATTTATTGTCGTTATCTCTTGGAAATGAGACCTTTATTGCTTTTCTCTTGACTTGCATGTAATTGGTATGTTTGAGCAAGTGCTAGAACTTGCTTTGGGATTGATGGCTTATTCTTACTTGTTTATGCCAGTTTTCCTTTGACTCCCTCTAAGTATAAAACCCTACCTCCCTTAACTGCCCTGGGCCACTCACATCTACCTCATATTTCTAGGTATGGCTGGTCACTCCTGGATATGTGTTTTCTGACACCAGAGTTGAATAAATGGGACCCAGAATGGTGGAAGACAAATAGGACAAAGTTATCTTTTGTATCATTTATTCGTCAGAATGGTTTATATATTATCGATAAACTACAATGGTTAACTTATAAGTGTAAGGGTTCTGTCTCTTTCTTGAAGCTAAGACAAATAGACTCTTATTCAAAAATCTTTCCAAGTCAACTTGCCAAATAAAGTCCTGGCTCTTTAGCCTCAGCAATTAAAGCTTTCTACAGTCTAAACCAATCCACCTTTTAAATTTTATCCACTATAACTTCCTGGAGCCCTTCCTGGGCTCTAATCAAGGTGTATAACCCACCATTGTTTAAATGTATCCCCTGTGTTCTTGCCTTGATGTTCCCTCTGCTTGAAAGGCATTTCATTCTCTTGAAATCCTACTTACCCTCGAAGACTCTTTTCTTTTTTCTCTCTGTTTTGGAGGGGGAAAGCAACACAATTGGGGTTAAGTGACTTGCCCAAGGTCACACAGCTAGTAAGTGCTAAGTGTCTGAGGTCAGATTTGAACTCAGGTCAGCGCTCTTTTCATTGTGCCACATAGCTTCCCCATAAGACTCTCTTCTAATACCACCCACTCTGTGAAGCCTTAAATGATCTCTCCAGTCAGAAACCATTCATTTCATGCTTCTCTGAGCTTCTACAACATTTTGTTTCTCTGGTGTGATACTTATCACATGCCAAATTCTATCCTAATTATTTGTGTAATTGTCTCATTTCTCAGACTGGATTGTAAGCTTCTTGAGGGAGTAGCTTTGTCTCTAGCGCCTTGTATATAGTAGTCATTCAATCAATATTTCTTGAAGGCCTTGCCTTTGCAGAGGTGGGCTCCCAGGGGTAAAATGCACATATAACCATCATTAGGAATTTGGTCAGCTGGGGGGAGATTCATCTAGAGCTGGGAAGTGGAGATTGGGGTGAGGGTGGCACAGTATCTACCCCCATGTGGTTGAAGTGGATTGCAGATGGGGGTCATAGAAGTTGAGGGACTCAGAGACCAGGGTGCTTGAAAGGGCAGGGGTTGGGCTGGAGAAAAAGAAATTGAACCAGGGACAAAATTTATTGAGCCAGCCTCAGAGACTTACTGGCTACGTGTCCCTGGGTATGACACTTCATGGCTGTTTGCCTCAGTCTCCCCACCTGCAAAATGGGGACAAGAATAATACCTACCTCCTAGGGTTGTTGTGAGGACCAAATGAGATACTATTTGTAGAGTTCTTAGCACAGTGTCTGGCACATAGTAGGTACCTAGTAAATGCTTACTCCCTTTCCTTTCCCCTATTAAGGAGAGTAAGCTAAAGGTACCTAGGTGTTTCAGTGGAGAGGTAGCACTGAGCCTGGAGTCAGGAAGATGAGTTCAAACACAGCCTCAAATACTTAGCAGCTGTGTGACCTTGGGCAAATCACTTGACCACTTTCTGCCTTAGTTTTCTCCTCTGTAAAATGGGGATAATAATAGCACCCACCACCTTAAGTCGTTCTGAGGATAAAATGGGATATTTGTAAAGTACTTCACAAACCTTACAGAGCCATAGAAATGCCACCTATTGTTGTTATTATCAAGATCCAAGTTATGATAAGAATATAGAGTTATAGAGCACTTTATGGAGTACTATATGTGTGTGTGTGTATATATATATGTATGTATATATATATATATATAGAGAGAGAGAGAGAGAGAGAGAAAAAGAGAGAGAGAGAGAGAGAGAGAGCGAGCACTGTATATAGTTACAGGGCACTTTAAGGTTTACAAAGAGCTTTACATATATTTTCTTATTGGATCTTCATCACCACACCGTGAGCTAGGCACTATTATTACACACACTTTACAGTGAAGAAACTGAAGCTGAGAAAGGTTGCATGCCGTTTGCTCAAAGTCACACATCTAGCAAGCATCTGAGTCGGAACTGGAACTCAGTTCTTTAATCACTACCGCTCTTTCCACTAGGCTGCCTAGCTTCCTTAATAGAAGAGAGGTAACATAAATGAGGTTTTCAGAGGGCACTGTGGAAAGGGAGGGCAGAGGAGGACAGGGCTAGGGATGCCTCGGGTCACATTGACTATAGGGGGATGGTGGGGCGGGGGGCAAACTTCTCTACTAATTTTCCCACTGAGGATGCTCTGATCTTGAGCACCCTATGTGGTATAAGGCTTGGGATGGGTAACAAGGTGGGGGCAGGGAGCAGTCCACCCAGGTGGGAAGGTAAACCCTGTAAAGGGTGTGACAATCACTGGACCTGAGTCAGCGCAGGGTAGGGAATGGAATCCTGGCAAAGAGTGGGCTAGTTGGGCAGCTTGTGCTACAGTGGGGTGTTGGGGGAGGGGCTGGGGAGGGAGACACGTAGTGGGACATATTGGGGGAAAGGTATTTAGAGAGAGTAATTGAGGGGCAGTATGAAAATTAGAACTCAGATCTCTACAATGGTTAGGAAAAACTTTCCGAAGTGGGTGGGACTCGAGCTGGATCTTTTAAGTATTATAGTTCCTAAAAGAGCAAGTCTGACCATGTCACCCCTTCCTGCTGCCTCAGTAGACTCCGATAGCCGCATATTCTTTCCAGGATCAAATATCAAATGCTCTGTTTGGCATTTAAAGCCCTTCCCAGCTTTGCCTCCTCCTATCTGTTCAGTCTTCTTACACTTCATTCTCCTCTATGTGCTTTACATTTTTTACTTTAATATTTATTTTTCCAATTACATGTAAAAATAATTTTAACACTTTTTTTAAAAAAATGTTGAGTTCCAAATTCTCTCTCTCCCTCCTTTCCTCCTCCCTGAGATAAAAAGCAATTTGATAATGGGTTATACATGTGCAGTCACGCAAAACATATTTCCATATTAGTCATATTGTGAAAGAAGACACAAACAAAAAAAATTTTTAAAACATACACAAAAAAAAGTGAAAAATAGTATGCTTCCATCTGCATTCAACTCCATCAGTTCTTTCTCTAGATGTGGATACCATTTTTTCCCCTGAGACCTTTGGGATTGTCTTGGATCGTGGTATTGCTGAGAAGGGCTAAGTCGTTCACAGTTGATTGTTGTACAATGTCGCTGTTACTGTGTACAGTGTTTTCCTGGTTGCGCTCATTTCACTTTGCATCAGTTCATGACTCCACATACTTTATAATCCAACAACCACTGCATTCTTACTGCCTCCTTGCTATTCTTTGCACGAGACCCACCATCTCCTGACTGTGCCTTTTCACGGATTGTCCCCAATGCCTGGATTATTCTTTCTCCTCATCTCTACCTCTTGGGCTCCCTGTATTCCTTTGTGGCTCAGCTCAAATCCACCTTCTGCTGGCAGCCTATCCCTGTCCCCCCACTGCTACTTGCCTCCCCTTCTGAGACTACCTTCCACCTACTCCTTTGTACATAGTTATTTGTACATTGCCTCCTCCATTAGAATGTGAGCCCCTTACAGACAAGGATTGTATTTTTTGCCTTTCTTTATATGTCTAGCACTTAGCACAGGAGCTGGTATATAGTAAATGCTTAATAAATTCTTGTTGATTATCTAAAGATAGTAGGATTTGAATAGACAGAGGGCACAATAGAGAAGGCATTCCTGCCTTGGGATCTTCAAGTGGTCCTACCATCACAGCCACTGCTCTATACTCATGGAAGGCTCAAAAGTATTCCACATTTGCATGATGTGATGTGATGCTGTGAACATTTACTCGCCCTTTTGGGTAAGTCACTCATACTGATTCTGCAAAATGGGTGCAATGATATCTTATTCAGCTAAATGTTCATCTTCTACAAGATATTCCCAGTTCTCTATAATTTTAATACCCTCCCTCTGATATTGTCTCCAATTTATATGTTGCCTCTTCCACTACATAGTGAGCTCCTTGAAGGCAGGAATTGTGTTTTTGCCCCTCTTTGTATCCCCAGAGCTTAATACAGTGCCTGGCACATAGTAGGTGCTTAATAAATGCTTCACCAAATAAGCCACATAAAGACGCTTTGGAAATTATAAAGTACTATGTAATTGTACGCTATGGTACTCAGCGTTCCCAATCAAAGAGACAAATTAATGGATGAGATTGCAGTGCTTGAGTTAGAAATTCTCCCACAGAAAGCTCAGCCTCACAGTTTTTGCTCCTTTTGAATGCAAGTGACCACGTGAGTGGTTTGCAAACAGATCATTTCGGATCATTTTCATCTGCTCCATCTGCATGCACATTTGGAAGATGCCTTTGGAAGGAAACAGCTCCAGCCCCCAGCTTAGCCCCGCAGCTCTCAGCAAGCTCCGGGCCTGTGACTCAGCCGAGTTTGGAAGAGACTAGAGGGACATCTGTGCCGCGAGGGGGAGGAAGCGGATGTGACATTTATAGTTTGGAAAACAATATGCATTTGTCAGTGTTGATTTTTTTCTTCTAAATTCAGAACATTTCAGGATAGAAAAAACAGAGAGGAATACTGACTGATTCCTCCATCCACAAAAGGTTGCTTGATGAACAGGAGATGGAAATTATAAGAGCCATATATCTTTCTTTCTTCATTACTTCCTTTTTCTTCCCTTCTTTTATTTCTCCTCCTCCCGTCTTTTTCTGTTTTTCTGCAGAATCAAAAGACCGTCCTAGTTTCATTGTGATGACAAAAATTTTGGGAAGATCCTCACCCACCACTGGATTTTTTTCACCCCATGAAAGTTTCTGAAAAGATAAGAATTTGTATGTGGGTGGGGATAGTTAATAACTTAGAAAAAAAGGTGTTATTTTAAAAGGCAACTTTCTAATTTATTTTCTTGTCAATAGCCCTTTAAAAGTGAGGGATTTTTAAACCACCATGACTTACTTTCTGAGTCTCACTGGTGATAGTGTAGCTTGTGGGGTATCTCCCTTCTTGCACATGGACTTCCCAAAGCTATCCCAAATTGGAGGCACTCTTTGGGCCAATACCCACTCAAACAGGCTGGCTATTTCTCATACTCCAGATTCGCTGGGCTTTGCCACCATTCCCCAGGGCAAATGTCTTCTCCTTCCCTTCTTCCCCCAAACCCCAGCTCCTTTCTATGTGTTTTCTTTCCAATTAGAATGTATGCTCCTTGAGGGCAGAGACTTTCTTTTTTGCTTGTATTTCTATTCTTAGTGTTTAGTATAGTGCCTGGCACACAGTGAGCACTCACTACTTTGCTTGTTCACTAATTGTCCATGCATATCATTACATTGCTTTTGCTCAGCATCTCTACCGGTCTCATGGCTCTCCTACCCAATCTAACCTTCCTTTCTGGGAAATAGCAGGGCCATATGCACATCTTTGACAGAACCAAGAGCCACAAAAAAAGTTTTATAAAAATAAAAAAGTTCCACAAACTTGGAATTGTTTCTCTCCATGTTTGTGGGGCTTAGAATAAAAGGAAGAGGGTTGTGGGAAAATGAGAGTTCCCATGCTTCTTCTGACAGCCTGTGAAAGAAACAAACCTGTCTTCTTTGGTTCTATGACACTTCAAAAGAAGGCATTGTCTGGGCGTTTTTGCCTGCACCCCAAGAGATGTCCTCTGAGGAGCCATTAGGATTAGGGGATTTCAAGGACTTGGATCAGGAAGAGTTGGTTTTCTGATATCAGCTGGAGATAGGGAAGTATATTTCCCCTAAGGCACAGGTTCTTACCTGGGGTCTATGAATTTTTTTCTTTAATTTGGTAACTGTATTTTAATATAATTAGTTTTTTTTGTAATCCTATGTGTTTAAAAATTAAAAGGAGTTCATAGGCTTCCCCAGGTTGTCAAAGAGGCCTAAGGCAAAAAAAAAAGTTCAAGAACTGCTAACTTAAATCCCAAATTGGGTAGAGAATCAGGAGACCAGATGTTGAGGTTCTCTTTCCGGCTCTGTGGCTGATTCACTTCATAGTTCTTTGACCTGATTTCTCTATCTAAAAAGGGAAAACATTGCCAGTGATGTATTTACCTTACAAGGGTATATTGAAAAACATTGAACAAGACATTGAAAACGTAGCTGCCAAGTGCTGAGCAAGACCAAGTATCAGAAAGTATTAATTTGATGAAGTTGTATGTTCAACCTCTGGGGCAGCCAGGTGGCACAGTGGATAGAGCACTACACAGGGAGTCAGGAGTTCAAATCCAATTTCAGACATTTACTCGCTGTGTGACCCTGGGCAAGTCACTTAACCTTGATTGCCTCAGTTTCCTCTTTTGTAAAATGAGCTGGAGAAGGAAATGGCAAACCACTCCAGTAGATATAGGAGTTAGGTTAGGCCATCATGATGTGTTAAATAAAATTATAAAGGTAAACTGAGGGAGGCACTGTGCTTTACAAATATCTCATTTGATCTTCACAGCAATCCTGGGAGGTGCATGCTCATTATCCTCATTTTACATTTGAAGAAACTGAGTCAAGTAGAGGTTGAGTGATTTGTCTAGAGTCACACATCTCAGATTTGAACTCAGGTCTTAGTGACTCTAGGCCCAGCTATTGCCTTGGGAAAGACTTCTTTCAGATGGCAGGACTTTAGCCTAGGCTTCAGGGAAGGCAGGAGACAGAGATGTATTCTCACGATTCTGAGAGGCTGAGATGGGGAAAGAGTGCATTCTTGGCATAGTGGAACGATTTATGTGAATCCACAAAGGTGTGGAATATTGAGTTTAGAACATAACCAATAGTCCAGTTTGGCTGAATTGTGGAAGGTGTAAAAGGTAGTAACATTTTAAAAAATGCTGAGAAAGTAGGTCATAGCCAGATTGTGAAAGGTTTGAACACCTTGCTTTAGAATTTGTATTTTATCCTACAGGCAATATTAAGGCTTTTGAACCAGAGAATAATATGGTCCTGCCTATGCCTTTGGAAGGTTTTTGTTTTTGGAGGTCATGTGGAAGACAGCCTAGAGAAGGGAGAGGATTTTTAAAAGGTCAGGTGAGAAGCAGTGATGGATGGCCAGAACTAGGGCAAAGGTCATATAAATGGACAAACCCAAGGACACCAACAATTGACATAAAGACTCATTGTCCAACAAAACTATTGGGAAAACTGGAGAGCGGACTGGCAGATATTTGATTCAGACCAACACCTCCTACAATATGTCACAATAAGCTCTAAATGGATACAGGACCTAGATGAGATGCAAGACCTAGGTCATATCATAAACACACCAGATGGGAGGGTGATACCTTTCCCAATCATAGACAGGGGAAGTTCTTGATCAAAAAAAGAATAGAAATAATAAAAAATTTTTATTATATAAAATTAAAAACTTTTCACACAAACAAAATCAATACAGTTAGAATTAAAAGTGAAATTGTTAACTGGAAAAAAATCTTTGCAGCAAATTTCTCTGATAAAGGTCATATATCCAAGATATATAAGAAATTGAAACAAATACATAAAACCATGAGTCATTTCCCAGTAATCAAATAGGCACAGGGCATGAAAAGGCAACTTTTGAATGAAGAAATGTTAGCTATCAACAACCATGTGAAAAATGCTTCAAATTATGAATAAGAGATATTCAAATTGAAACAATTCTGTGGTTCTAGCTCATACCTATCAGATTGGTAAAGATGACAAAAAAGCATATTTATTAAGGAGGGGGCAGGTTGAGGGAGACAAAGAACACCAGGGTACTTGGGGCGGAACTATGAATTGGTCCAGCCATTCTGGAAAATAATTTAGAATCAGGCACAAAAAATCACTACACTGTGCATACCTTTTGACCTAATATTAAAATGTTTCATGTGTAAGGGCAATGAATTAATTGGATAATACCATACATGGGCATAGACTGTGTATTCTAGATTTTGGGAAAGCCATTCAAAGTTTTCAGAGGAAAGTTAGGTAGAATGCCGTGGACAAAAGTGCTATGGGGGGAGTTAGTCTAGGACAGATAAAGATTGCTCATGAATGAATTTCTTAAGACACAAAGGGAAACAATCCCTCTGAGGAAGGAGAGAATGTGATTTATCTGAAGAGACCTTTGGAGATACTCAGGAAACTCACTAACCAACTCATATTTTATTTGCTTTAATATATTTTTTATTTATTTTGTCAAATATTTCCCAATTACATGTAAATGATTTTAACGTTCATTTTTAAAAAAAAATTTTGAGTTCTAAATTTTCTCCCTCCCTCCTGCTCTTCCCTACCCTTTGAGAAGGCAAGCAATATTATGTTGACTATACATGTGAAGCCATGTAAAACATATTTCCATCTTCGCCATGTTACAAAAGAAAACAAAAAAAAACAAGAAAAATAAAGTAAAAATGTATGCTTCAATCTGTACTCAGAGTTCATCAGTTCTCTTTCTGGAGATGGATAGCATCTTTCATCATAGGTCATTTAGAACTGTCGATCAGAATAGCTAAGTCTTTCACAGTTGATCGTCCTTACTATGTTGCTGTTACTGTGTAAAATGTTCTCCTGGTTCTGCTCATGTCACTTTGTATCAATATATATAAGTCTTCCCAGGATTTTCTGAAACCACCCTGCTCATCACTTCTTACAGCACAGTAGTATTCCACTACAATCATATACCACAAGTTGTTCAGCCATTCCCCAAATAATGGGCAGCCCCCTTGATGTGCAGTTCTTTGTCACTACAAAAAGAGCTGCTATATATAAATATTTTTGTATATATGGATCCTTTTCCCTTTCCCTTGATCTCTTTGGAATATAGACCTAGTAGAGGTATTGCTGGATCAAAGAGTAAGTAAGTTTTGTAGCCCCTTTGGGCATAATTCCAAGCTGTCCTCCAGAATGGTTGGATCAGTTTACAACTCCACCAACAGTGCATTCATGTCCCAGTTTTTCCCCATCCCTTCCAACATTTGTCATTTTCCTTTTCTGTCATCTTAGCCAATCTGATAGGTGTGAGGTGGTACCTCAGAATTGTTTTAAATTTGCATTTCTCTAATCGGTAATGATTTCCAGCATTTTTTTATGTGACTATTTATTGCTTTGATTTCTTCTTCTGAAAACTGCCTATTCATATCCTTTGCCAACCTGGATTTTAAAAATAAAATCTACAGAAGATGGAAGTGAGTAAGGCCAGAAGATGACTATAAGAGTCCGGCACTGTAGTATAAAAATGTCGGGAACAGTAAAGCTCAGGATGAACCAAAGCTGGTGAGGGAAGCTAGAGACAATAAAAAGGGCTTTTTAAACAGCTGTATTGAGGGAGGAAATGGAAAGAGTCAAAGAAAGATGAGGACTTTTGCTTATTGTGGATGGGACAACAACTGACAACAGAGAAAAGGCAGAGCTTCTCAGTTTTTATTTTGCCTATGTTTTCTCTACAAAGGCAAATGACACTTGTACTAGAGGTAAAAGAACAAAAAATGACTAACAGGGAGTTGAAACCCCATTATCAGTAAGGAAAGAGTGCTATTCGCTGTTGTTTAGTCATATCTCAGCTATGTCTAACTCTTCATGAGCCCTTTTGGGGTTTTCTTGGCAAAGATACTGGAGTAGTTTGCTATTTCCTTCTCCAGCTCATGGTACAGATGAGGAAACTGAGGCAAACAGGTTTAAATGACTTGCCCAGGATCACACAGCTAGTAAGGGTCTGAGATCAGGTCTTCCCGTCTCCAGGGTCTGGAGCTCTATCCACTGTGCTATCAACCTGCTCCACCACAAAATTAGAGAAGGGCAAATTTCCTAATTTTTAAAAAGTAGCAGGGGTGAGGGGGAAAGGTGGAGAAAAGAATCTACCCAAAACAAGTCAGTGAGCTTGACTCTGATTTCTGGGAACATTCTAAAACCAATCATTAGAGAGATGGTTGGCAAGCCTCTTGAAAGAGAAAGAACCTCTAGATCTCAGGTGTGCAAAAGAGAGCCTGTGCAGCTACAGATTAAAATGCAATTGAGAAATATTAAACAAAATAGACAATAAAACATAGATAATATTGCATTTGAAAACTAAGTCAATATAGGGGCTACAAGAATCCTTCTGTCTGGATTAGCTGACTCTGTTTTCTATTTGAATTTGATACCACTGATCTAAATGACTCTAGAAAGAACCTCTAGAAAACAGTGAATTAACCCCACATGGTTAATAGGTCATGCCACATTAACTTTCCCATTTTTTGGGAAGTATTATTAAACTAGTAGATGAGGGAATGCTGTAGATGTGGCTTACCTAGATTTTAGCAAAGCTTTTGATAAAGCATCCTACTATTCTTGTGGAGAAGATAGAGAGATATGGATTAGAAAGAAACATAATTAGAGGGATTCTGAGCAGGTTGGCTGGCCAAACTCAGAGCAGTTACTAATAGTTCAATGTCAACGTGGCAGGCGTGTTTCACTAGAGTGCCCCAGTGATCTCTGACACTGTTCTATTTAGCATTTTTTTTGGAGGGGAGAAGACAGGGCAATAGGGGTTAAGTGACTTGCCCAAGGTCACACAGCTAGTAAGTGTGTCAAGTGTGTGAGGCCAAACTTGAACTCAGGTCCTCCTGACTCCAGGGCCAGTGCTCTACTCACTGTGCCGCCTAGCTGCCCCTCTATTTAGCATTTTTATCAATGACTTAGATAAAGAGATAGATGGCATGTAAATCTAATTTGCAAATGACTCAAAGCTGAGAGGTATAGCTAACAGGCCTTTAGGACAGGTGATAGCACTGGGCTGAATCTGTTAAGATGAAATTCAATTGGGATGTATGTAAAATCTTATGTTTGGGGACAAAAACTAACCTCACAAAAACAAGATAAAGGAGGCATGGTTAGGCAGTAGCTCTGAAATCAAGTTCAATTAATCAGCAGGGTGATGTAGCAGCCAAAAGTGCTAATGCAATCTTGGGCTACACTGAGAGGCATCACCTCCAGGAATAGGGAGGCGATGGTGCCTAATTTACTCACCTGTAGTACAGGGCTTGGTAGGGAGGCAGCTGTAGCTCAGCAGATAGAGCACTGGGTCTGGAGTCAGGAAGACCTGAATTCAAATCCAGCCACTTCCTAGCTAGGTGACCCTGGGCAAGTCGCTTAACCTCTGATTGATTCACTAAACCATCCACTAGAGAAGGAAGTGGCAAACCACTCCACGATCTTTGCCGAGAAAGTCCCATGGACAGCAAACAAAGAGTCAGACATGACTGGACAACCATAGTTACTATGCTCAGTTCTGGGCGTCATTATCTAAGAAGGATATTGATAAGTTTAGAGTGTCCAGAGTAGACAACCAGAGTGGTAAAGGGTCCAGAGTCATTGTCATATGAAGGAACTGTACGTGTTTAACCAGGCAAAGGGAAAATTCAAGAAGGTCAGGAAAGCTGTGTCTAAGTATTTGAAGGGTCATCTTGTGGAGAATGGATTCGAATTTGGGGGTTTTTTGGTCCCAAGAGACAGAACCAGGACAAATGTGTGGAAATCTCTTTCTACGCTAAGAGATTGATTTAGAGTTGATGTCAGTTTCCTGCCTTGCTAGGTATTTCAGCAGTCCAGAAGCTGAGCAAGGTTGTCTCAAACAGTGTGAGTTTTCTCTATTGGACATCTTCAAGCAGAAGCTGTACAACCATTTGTCAGGTATTATTATTTTATATATAATATGTTATATTATAATACATTATTTATTAATTAATATATTATGACATTCTATTAATTATATTATATTATATTGTATTATATTATATTATAGTGAGGCTTCCTCTCACATCTGCGTTGAACTAGACAGTGGGTAAGGTTACTGTTGACTCTCATATTCTGTGATTCTTTAAGGCAATGAGATTTTTCTAGGAATATGTCTGAAAATTCTATGAACTTGGCATTGAAATCAAGAAGAGATATTGGATGGTAGCTTTACGGTATTGCAGAGCCAAGTGCATCTTTTTTGGGGGATGTAGAAAGTATTGGATATATTTTTGATCAGCTTTTCAGTGCTGATAGCAATCAAGACTAAAAGAGAGAATGAGGACATAATTGCCATCAGGGAAAGCTCCCAGAGGAGAAAAGAGAAGACAGGACTAATGGATGGGGTTAAGAAGCACTAGGCTCCCTGGAGATTGTAGCAATGGTAGAGAAGACAGGTGGAGGTGTTTAAAGGTATTGAGATATGTAATAAATGACATTAGAGAAGTAAGGATGGGGTGGGGCTTGGATTATTCCAGGAAAGTATGAGGTAAGGTCACCTACTAGTGATGTGGTAGGGACAGGAGAGATGTAGAGGTGCTAGCTGAGAGAGGAAAAGCTTTGCAACAGATGCTTCAGAAAATGTGATAGAGAAATAGAATTGTGTTACTCATATCTCCTTTTCCCCCTTTTCCTCTTCTCTTCACCCTTTTATATATTATACAAACTAGCAACTTCTTTTAGCACAAAAGCCAAGCATATAGGGAAAGTTAAAAAGTATAGTTAATTTTTCTTTGGTGTCTTCTCACCCTTCTTTTCTGCGTGATTCCTCCAAACCAATGACCTCACAGTTATCTGTCAAAAGCATGCCACCATAATCAAGTCAAGTCAATAAATATGTATTAAGTACTTATTATGCATCAAGCACAATGCTAAGTGCTGGGGATACAAAGACCCCAAAAAATCCCCGAAAACAAAAAAAAAATAGTCCTTGCTTTTAAAAACTTCAGTGTTACAGGGGAGACAACATGCAAATAACTATGTAGATGTAAGCTATATACAGGATAAATTAAAGATCATCACCAGAGGGAAGATACTAAGATTAATATGTATCAGGAAAGGTTTCTTGCAGAAGGTAGGACTTTATCTGGGGCTTTGAAGCCAGGAGATAAAGATAAGTAGTTCTAAGCATGAAGGCAGCCAATGAAAATGCCTGGAAGTTTCATGTGCTTCATCTCAATTTGCCTCCTTCCCCAAAGTACCCCTAGCCCCAAAGTGAATTCTCATCTTCCTCAGCCTCTAAGTTTTCATTCCAGAGATTTTCTGATTCAAGCAATCTGTTCTAAAGTGTGAAAGCATAATGAGGTTTAACTCTCTCAAGGTGAATTTTTAATAGGTAGCTTGTTAAATTTAGATGAATTTCAAATAGGTAATGGATAGAGAGCTGAATTCAGTCAAGAAGACTTGAGTTCAAATGCAGCCTCTGACATCAACAATGTGGCCATTGACAAGTCACCAGCTCTCACAACCCCAGATTCTTCTTCTTGTAAAAGTAGGAAAGTATCTCTAGGACTTAGCTCAGAACTGGATTAAATAAGATAATATATGTGTAGCACTTTGTGAACTTTAAACTGGTATATGAATGCCAACTATTATTATTTTCCAGTGGTGGTTACTATCTAGGGTCTCCACAGGGACATCAAGGAAATTCTCCTTGAGGGAAAAAAATGAGGTGAGCTGATAGAGCTCGAATGGAGTCAGATCACTGTGTAATAGAAACAGCAATGTCTTAGAAATTAGACAACTCAATTTTGAATATTGATTCTGTTAATATCTGTGCAACCTTGGAAAACTCCCTCTACCCACCCTGAACCTTAGTTTCCCCGTCTGTAAAATGAGAGAGTTAGACTAAATGATCTCTTCTTGTTCTAAATCTTAAGATTTTCTAAGCTGAGAACCCCAGTTCTCACTGTGAGAACCCCAGTGTGACCCCTAATGACCTATCATAAACTCATTTTAACACACTATGACTATGCAGTCAGTATTTTATTGAATTAACATGAGACAAGTGACTTGAGGGTTAGAAGAGATGCTAACAAGAGCAACAACATAAAATACATTGGGGTGTGCGTGCTACAACTAGAGGCTGTTAAGAATTCATAGGGTTGGCCTGCCTCTCGGGTCTCTCTAATAATCCAGTCCAAATATCTGGACACCAATGTATAGACACTAGGCTTCCCTTCTCGGCCACAACCTTCTTCTCAGCTGATAATGCCCACCTGGTGCCATACATTTGTTTGGTTTTTGGTATTGCACATCAGAGGCCCTCCATGAGAGAAAAAAAAGACAATTTAGGAGGGAAAAGATTTTATTATGCGCTATAAACCACATAGTTCCAAACTGGGTGACTTTGGTGTGGTGAAAAAACCATTAGAAATGGAATCAAAAGGTCTGGATTAAGACCAAGACCAGCCACTTATTAGCTCCATAATTATGGACTTTCACTAATCCTAACCCTTATCCTAATCCTAATCCTAACCCTCATTTAAAATGGGGCTAATAGTGTAATTGTACCAGCTAGGGGGCACAGCAGCCAGAGCATGGAACTTGGAGTTAGGAAGACCTCAGTTCAAATCCTACCTAAGACACTTACTAATTTGGTGACCCCTCAGAAGTAACTTAACCTCTCAATTTCAGTTTCTTCAACTGTAAAATGGAAACCATAATAGTTCTAATTCACAGGGCTGTTTTGAGGATTGAATGAGATAATAAATGTAAAGTGCTCGGCAAACCTTAAAGTGTCTATAAATGTGAGCTGTTTATCATCATTATTATGAATATTAATTTACCTCGCAGGGTTCTTGTGATGAAAAGTGTCTGGCAAAACAGTAAAGTACTAAAAGAAAAGTGGGAATTATTGTTACTCTTATATTCAATTAATCAGCTAATCAGTTAGCATTTATTTAATGCCTACAGTGTGTTATGCTAAACACTTGGAATACAAAGACAAAAGTAAAACAATTCCTGCCCTCGAGAGGCAAACATTCTAATGGGGAAGATAACAAGTAACTATATAAGTATATACATAATCCATACAAAATTAACACAAGGCAGTTTTAGAAAAGAGTGAACTGGTTTAGGGAAGTAATTTGCAATGTAATGGGAATAAGTGTAAAATGTTGCCTTTGGGTTTTAAAAATAAACTGCAGAAATGACATGGCTAAATAGTAGTTCATATAGAAAAAATGAAGGGGTGGGGTAGGGCAGGTTGTGGATTTCAAGCTCAAAATAAGTTATTGGTATAATGTGGAAGCCAAAAATGCAAATCCTATCTTAGGTTGCATTAGGAGCCGTGGAAGGAGGATTGTTGTTGTTCAGTCATGTTCAACTCTGTGTGACCCCATGGACTTTGCCCATGGGATTTTGTTGGTGAAGATACTGGAGTGGTTTGGCATTTCCTTGTCCAGTGTGATCCATTTCATAGATGAGGATCTGAGGCAAATAGAGGTTAAGCTACTTGCCCAGGATCACAGAGCTAGCAAGTGTCTGAGGTCAGATTTGAACTCGTATCTTTCTGACTCCAAGCCCAGTGCTCTATCCATTGCACCACCAATGAGAATTAGGATAGTGTTATTTCGCTGCCCTGGTAAAACTACACCTCGATCATGGTTTTCAGTTTTGGATACCACATTTTGGGAAAAACATCAGTCAGCAGTAGCAAGAGTCAATAGAGTGTACTGCACTCAATATACCAGCAAATTTGGAAAACACAACAGCAGCTACTACGTTGGAAAAGATCAGTTTACATGCTAATCCTAAAGAAGATCAATGATAAAGAATGGCCAAATTACCAAACAATTATGCTCTATTTCATATGCCAACATGGTTATGCTTATGATTCTGCAAGCTAGGTTCTGCAATATGTGAACTGAGAATTGCCAGAAGAAGCAGTGTGGTTTTCAAAGAGGCGAAGGAACTAGAGACCAAATTGCCAACAGTTGCTGGATTATGGAGAAAACAAGGGAGTTCCAGAAAAACACCTACTTCTGCTTCATTGACTATACTAAAGCCTTTGTGTGGATCACAACAAAATGTGGCAAGTCTTCAAAGAGATGGGAGTACCAGATCATCTTACTTGTCTCCTGAGGAATCTGTATGTAGGCCAAGAAGCAACAGTTAGAGCTGAACATGGAACAACTGATTGGTTTAAGATTGGAAAAGGAGTACAAGGCTGTATATTGTCACCTTATTTATTTAATTTATATGCAGAGTACATCCTGTGAAATGCCAGGCTGGATGAATCCAAAGCTGGAATTAAGGTTGCCAAGACACATATCCAATCTCATATATTCAGATGATAACATTCTGATGGCAGAAAATTAAGAAGAGAAATTAAGAAGCCTCTTGATGAAGGTGAAAAAGGAGAGTATAAAGGCTGCCTTGAAAGCTTAACATAAAAAAACCATAAAATCTTGGCAACTTGTCCCATCACTTCCTGTCAAATAGAGGGAGAAGAAATGGAAGCAGTGTCTGATTTTATATTCTTGGGCTCAAAGATCACTGCAGACAGTTACTACAGCCATGAGATTCAGGCATTTGCTCCTTGGAAGGGAAACTATGGTAAATCTGGGCAGCATACTAAAAAGCAGTGACATTATGTTGCTGACAAAGGTCCATATAGTCCAAACTATGGTTTTCCCAATAGCATTCTATGGCTATGAGAGTTGGACTATAAGGAAAGCTGAGTACCACAGAATTGATGCTTTCAACTTAGAGTGCCAGAGAAGACTTTTGAGAGTCCTTTGGACAGTAAGGAGATCAAATTGGTCAATACTTAAAAAGAAATTCACTCCCCAGTTTGAAGTCATAGATCCAGAGTGGACTGTAGAAGAGGATCTAGAGGTGGCATACCAGAGTAAAGAGAGGTTTCAGGTCATAGGCTGAGAGGAACAAGTTTAGAAGCAAATAGCAGCAGTGTGACTCCCATCCCTGGAGCAGAGCAGGGTCTCAGTTCCAACTTCTAATTTGAATCTTTCAGAGGAATGACCAAAGAAGGGATCCCAGACCAAAGGGGATCCTAAAGTTCCATGCCTCAGAATCAGCAATTCCCCAGCTAGCTGATAGAGGCTAATAGCATCTACTATTGCTCAGACTCAAACCCAGATCAAGAACTTGAAGAACTCAGATCACACGGTGCAACAATTGTACTTTGACCTGGATCAGACCACTCTGGGGATGCTAAAAGCCTAAGCTGTCCCTGAGATCACGAAATAACACAATACTCAATTCCCCCAAGGAGGCAACAACAGGACCAGCCCAGACCTTCCATCCAGAAGCTCAAAGAGCCTGGTCCTAACATCAAGTCGAAAGTCAGAAAGTAGCCTAGAAGAATGAAGAAATAAAAAAAATCCACCATTAAAAGTCGTTATGATGACAGGAATGCTGAAGATGCAAACCCAGAAGAAGAGAATAATTCCAAAATATCTACAAGCAAAGCCTCAGTGAAAACACAGTGTGGGCACAAATTCAACTAGAATTCCAAGAAGAAGTTAAGCAAGAGCTTTAAAAAGAAGCAAAAAATATTTTTGTCAATGAAATGAGAGTATTAGAGGAAAAAATATTAGAAAAGAAATAAGAGCTATGGAAGAAAGAATTGGAAAAAGAATTAATAGTTTGGCATGAGAAATACAAAACCTTGCCCAAGCAACAAACTCCTTGAAAATTAGAAAAGACCAAAGGGAAGTCAATGACCTCATGAGACTCCAAGAAATATTGAAAGAAAGTTAAAAGACTTAAAAAAAACCTGGGAGAAAATGGAAGGCATCTCATAGCAAAAGCAACTAATCTGGAAGACAGATTGAGGAGAAGAAAATGTAAGACTCATTGGACCACCTAAACACCAGGACCGAAAAAGCAGCCTATACATTATATTTCAAGACATCTTAAAAGAAAACTGCCTAGATCTCTTAGGACCATAGGCCTTATCCTGAAAGAAATTCTAAAACGAAAACTCCCAGGATCATTATAGCCAAAATACAGAGCTTCCTGGTCAAAGAAAATTATAGTAAGCAGCCAGCAAGAAAGAATTCAAGTACTGAGAAGCCACGGTCAGGATCATACATGATTTAATCTCCACTCTAAAGTAGCAGAGAGCTTAGAATACAATATTCCAAAAGGCAAAGGCTTCAAGCCAAGAATAATTTGCCCAGAAAAATTGAATATAATCCTACAATGGGGAAAATAGATCGTTAATGGAACAGATGCCTTCTGAAAGCATTCCCGATGAAAAGACTGTAGCTACGTAGGAACTCTGAAGTTTGAACACAGTAGTTAAGACAACTATCAAAGTTAAACATGAATGAACATTGATAAAGAACTAAAAAAGGTAAACTGATTATATTCTAAGAGAGAGATGATGATGATGATGATGATGTGTGTGTGTCTCCCTTCTGAGCCCTATCATCAAAGAAGGATCATAGAGTCAAATTAGATAAGTCCTGGGAGTTATGTCTTAATCATCTTAAAAGAAGAATGGAAAGAGAGGGGAAGAGGAATATACTACACAGATGGAAGGGAAAAAGGGAAAATGATCTCACATAATCAGTGTGTACAAATAGACATCTATACAAACAAGGAGATGGAGTAAACGGGACCAGTTGGTAATTGAACATCATTCTCACCTCAACTAATCAAAGGAGAGAAGAACACGCATGCACACACACACACACACACACACACACACACACAGAGACACAGAGAGACAGAGACAGAGAGATTTGGGCACAGAAATATATTTCATTCAATAAGGAAAGAGGAAAGAAAGGAGAAAAAGGAAAAAGGGGGATAAAAGAAAGGGAAGTTTAAGGGAGAGATTAGTCCTAAGCATAACAATCCCTATGTGTGTACAAAAAATATTTATAGCTCTTTCTGAGATGGCAAATGATAAAGGGGATGGTTTCCAAGAAACCTAGAAAGATATATAAAATGATGCAGAGAGAAGCAAGCAGAACCAGGAGAACAATTTATATAATTACAATAATATGTTAAAGACAAACAATTTTGCAAGAATTAAGGACTCTGATCAATGTAATAACCAATTATAATTACAGAAGACTAATGATTAAACATGCTACCCACCTCATGACAGAGAGGTGAAGGACTCAGAGTGTAGAATGAGACATATTTTTTGGTACATGACCAATACGGAAATTTATTTTGTTTGACTATGTATGCTGTAACAGAGGTTTTGTTTTTCTTTTTATACTTGGTGGGGAAGGGTTGAAGTGAGGGGGAAAGCAGAGTTTTGCTGATTTAAAAATATTTTTTAAAAATGAAGTATATCAGTCAACCCCAAAACATTTAAACTATGATGAAGATACTTGAGAATCACATGGAGAAATTGGGAAGGGTGGGGTTAGCCTAAAGAAAAGACTCAGGAGGAACCTGACAGCTGTCTTTAAGTATCTGATGTATATTTACACAACTTTAATGTGGGAAGGAGATTAAGCTTGTTCTGCTTAACTTCAGGGGGCAGAACTAGGGGTAATGAGCAGAAGTGGCAAAACAGGAAAAAAGGAAAGAAAAGAAAAATAATTCTATTTATCCTAAAGTGGAATAGGCTGCCTCACTAGACTGGGCCTGTTGGTGATCTAGGGATTTTTGTTCATGTACACATTGGACTAGATGACCTCAGAGCTTCCTTTTGAGTCTGAGATTCTTGAAAATATAAAATAGGATAAACTGTGGCTCTAAAGCTGTCAGTGTGGAAAAGACCTGGATGTTTTAGGAGACTACAACCTTAATGTGTCCAGAGGGTGGTGTGGCAGCCAAAGAAGCCAAGGTGATATTGGCCTGAATTGATAATACATCCTTTCCTTCTCTGCCCCATGTACTCTGTGATGAAGTGACACTGGTCTCTTTGCTCTTCATCACAGAAGACACTCCATCTCCCAGCTCTGGACATTTCACTGACTGCCTCCAACCCTCGAACTTTCTCTCCTACATCTCCACCTCCTGGTTTCCCTGGTTTCCTTTAAGTCCCAGCTAAAATGCCGCTGCTACAGGAAGCCTGTCCCAATCCCTATTAATTCTAGTGCCTTATCTCTCTTGTTTATTTCTGGTTCATTCTATATGTAGTTTATTTGTACATGGTTGTTCACATACCATCTCCCCCATTAGATTGTAAGCTACTGGAGAGTAAGGATTGTTTTTTTTTTAACTTTCTTTGTAACTCTATGGCTTAGCACAGTGCCTGGCACATAGTAGGCACTTAATAAATGTTTATTTATTATTGACCATAATCCAGAAAGTCAATAATCAATCAATGAACAAATCAATAAACATTTATTAATGCTTACCTATCCTGACTTGAGAATCATCGGCGCAGAGATAGTAATTAAATCCATGGGGGCTACTTTGGGATAGTTGAGTAGGTGCTATTTAATTTAGGAAAAGGAAAAATCATATAATTTTATAATGCTGATAAGTATTTAACACCTTGAAATAAACTGAGGAACATCCCCCAATTAATAAGAAAAAACCTCCAAAGTTTTCTCATACAAGAAAATTACTCTAATATATCAAAAGATCTATAATTTCATCAGTATGCAAAACTCCCTCCAATGGTTCAATTTGCAACCCCACAGTACAGTTTCTGTGTCCCCCAAGATTCATCACCTGGTAGCCAACCTTTTGTGATGGGCCTTTGCCAGATAATTATAATGGCTAGACTCTAATTACTATAAAACTGTTAATATAAAAATGGAATCATCTTTTATCTCATCTCTGCCCTGAATTTCACCACTGGAAGCAAATTTCCATAGTGACCCCAAGAGAATGCTTATGCTACAATAATGATACACATACATAGATAATGTGTTCCCCCAAGATCTTCCTTCATATGAGACTTCCTCCACATTGACTTCAAACATCTTAGGTAACCAATCGGAAATAGCTGTTTTTTAAATGCTTAGAATTTTTCTTTTGCCTTTGTTTAAAACTCTCAAGTGATTTATATATTATGTACAAGATCTTCTATGTGCTATATAATAGAGTATTCTGCTTATTTTCTCCTTTTAAGAGATTTTTTCTCCTGTAGAAATATTTAATAAGTTCTAAAGGAGGAAAGTGAAAAAGACATCAGTTGTTTCCTGATAGTAGAATACTCCTACCTGTCTCTATAAAATTCATTTTATACTCACATTTGTACTAGAAGAAGCAAGGAGAGCTATTCCATTGGAAATAATTATTGATTCTATTAGATTTCGCCTTTCAGCTATAATGGAAGAGGTCAGGGAAAAAAATGGGCCAGGCATCTAGTGAGAGTGAGGATGACAGATAGATAGCCTGAGTGTTCCGTCGGTTCCCACAGATTAGTGAAAAACCTAGAGATGGAGGCCTCCAGAAGGCCAGAGATCTTCTTTGAGAGGATTGTGGAGGGATCCAGTAAAGGACTGCAAAGAATGAGAAGGCATGGATGGGATAGGATCTGTATCACTGGAGATTAGACTTTCATTAATGGAATCACAGGTCCACTGAGGCATACTATTATTATTATGAGTAGTGGTAATAGAAAAGCTAGATAGCATAGTAGATAGACTGCCCAGCCTGGATGTCAGGAAGACCTGTGTTCAAACCCAGCCCCAGATATTTACTAGCTGTGTGACCCTGGACAAGTCACTTAACCCTGTCTGCCTCAGTTTCTTCCTCTGTAAAATGAGCTAGGGAAGGAAATGGCAAACCGCTCCAGTATCTTTGCTAAGAAAACCCCAAATGGGGTCATGAAGAGTTGGACACAACTGGAAACAACTGAACAACAAGTAGTAGATGTTAGATCAATCAATCTGCAAGCAATTATTAAGTATCTACTATGTGTGAAACACTGCAAAACAGAAAGGACTTCATAGGGACATGTTAATGACAGTGCTCTAATCACTGTTTGATGTACCAATAAATAGCTAAAAGTGGGAAAGTGTTCACATATTCATTCAACAAGCATTTATTAAGCACCTACTGTGTGCAAGGTGCTCAACTTTGGTAGGCTTTGGTGGAAACCAAGAGAAAGGAAAAATAGTCCTTATTCTGAAAGAGGTTACATCCTGCTTGGATAAATGAGAATGGATATAAAAGAGTGATAGAAACACAAATGAATTCTTGCACTGTTATCTTTCTACACAAACTTTTACCTCTTAGGCAACTTTCCAATTTCTGCTAAATTTCTGCTTATCCCAGTCTCTTGGGTTCATAACTTTGGTATCATACTTGACTTCTCACTCTATATTACTCTCTATATATACATATGTGAACATACATACACATATCATTTTCCAAATCTTGCTATTATTATTATTATTATCTTGGAGGGGGGAAAGCAGGGCAATTAGGGTTAAGTGACTTGCCCAAGGTCACACAGCTAGTAAGTGTGTCAAGAGTCCGAGGCTGGATTTAAACTCAGGTCCTCCTGACTCCAGGGTCAGTGCTTTACTCACTGCACCACCTAGCTGCCCCAAATCTTGCTATTTTTAACCACCATAACTCTCATGTCTTGACTCCTCTCTACTCACAAGGCCCTCAACAGCTTTTACCTACTTTCTTTCAACAGCCTTCTGTCTCCTGGCATCAAGTTTCTCTTCACTGCAGAGAATATACTCCACATAACTGCCAAAATGATTTTCCTTTAGTGCAAATTGGATCACGTCATTCTCCAACTCAATCAACTCTAGTGGTTCCCTGATACCTCTATGATACAGTTAAAAATTCTTTGTTTAGCTTTTAAAACCCTTCACAAACTGATCCCAACCTATTTTTCTAGACAAACTAGACATTATTCCCCTTCCTATAATCTGTGAGTATAGCCAAACTGGCCTTCTCTAACATATAACACACATGTATACAAACAGGCAAGCACACGGCAACCCATTTCCCATCTATGTGCATTCACCATGCCTGAAATGTCTTCTGTCCTCATCTCTGCCTCATCTCTCCCTTTAGTCTGTAACTTGAGCCTTGCTTTCTACCTGAATCTTTTCCTGATCCCAATCACTAGTACACAACTAGTAAGCCATACATATTAGCAAAGATCCTCCAGACAACAAAGTTCAAACAACATGTTTAGGCTTCAAAGCATGACCAAGATATACATGTCAGAGACAGGGGAGATTCATGTTGTATCTGCTTTGTATTTAATTTTGTTTATACTTATATATGTGCTTATTATCTCCCTATTGCAATGTTAGCTCCTTACATGCGGGGATTGTTTCATTCTCTGTATTTTGATCCTTACTTTTGGGCACATAGTATGTGTTTTATAAATGCTGATTGATTAATAGTAAAGTCCAGAATGACCCAGGGTTTATAAAAAATGCTAAAGATGATTAAAAGGGTTTTTAAGTTATCTTAAAAGGGAAGAGAACAAGGAAGGAGTATTCCCACAGTTTGGGAGAGGTCCGATCATATGAACAGGTGCTAGAGATGCAGAACTTTGAAACACTTGGATTTGGATTCCAGGGACTTGGGTTTCAATCAGAGCTCTGCCACTTTCAGTTATATGACCTTGGGCAAGTCTTTTATCCTCTCTGTCTCAGTTTCCTTTTCTGTAAAATGAGAAGGTTGACCTGGATGACATTTAAAGTCTCTTCTAGGTGTAAATTTATGATCCTATCATCACGTCCGGTATTATCAGAAAGACTCGAAGCCCCAATGAGGAGAAACTCTTCTCCCCAGGTAGTTGGCATTCGGT
Organism: Trichosurus vulpecula; assembly: GCF_011100635.1. Taxonomy (NCBI): domain Eukaryota; kingdom Metazoa; phylum Chordata; class Mammalia; order Diprotodontia; family Phalangeridae; genus Trichosurus; species Trichosurus vulpecula. The sequence continues at coordinate 293,195,298 of NC_050575.1, read as the reverse complement.
GGTCTGGGGCCCATCTGTTAAGCATTAAGTTCTTTTATCATGCAGGAATCCTGTTTTCTTCTGGGTTCCCAGGCACAGATCATGTTCTCAGGGAGTAGGAGTTGTATTTTGTGGCACTTATTCCATACCAAGTGAGGCTTTTAGAAGAGGAGGATATTCTCTTTATAGGTTCTAATCAAAAAGACAGATATATCAGAAGAGAGAGAAGAGCCTGGAACAGAGAACCATTCTTAAGCAAAATAAAATACTCCTAGAACTCAGAGGAATGATCATCACTGATATTCACACACACACACACACACACACACACACCCCTACACATACATTCAGACAAGAAATTAGAGAACATCTTTTTAACACTGTTTAGAGTGGGAGTGTTCCCATAGGAGACAGATGAAGGCCACTGTACACCATATCTGATCTTTAAATGGCACTCTACTGGGGGCCAGCTCCACCCTACTCATCACTCCAATGCTTCTTCTTCATCACCATTACCACCAATCATTACACATGTCTTGAGTGTCTCCTCTCTGTAAGTTCTGAGATCACAAAGAGATAGAAGACAATTCCTAAGCTGAAGGAACTTGGATGTACCTCGTCTCCTGGCTACTCACCAGGAATCTCCCCTATCTCTGACATGTATATCTTGGTCATGCTTTGAAGCCTAAACATGTTGCTTTCACTTTGTTGTCTAGAGGATCTTTGCTTATGTGTATTTTTAGTTGTGATTTTTAATTATGGATTCTGAGAAGAAGTTTTGTCTGCATCATTCTGTAGAGAACACAGATTTGTATGTGCCATGTATGAAGAATCATTCATTCTTTCATTCTGCATTAAAAAAATCCACAGAATCTGAGTGGGAAGGAACCTCAAAGGCAATCTAAGGCAGCATATCTGAGCTGGACTACATTTTCCTGCCTGCTTTAGCTATGTGAGCATCAAAGATAGAAGAAAATCCTTCAATAATAGGGTCAGCATATAAGCTCACCTGTAGATCCCTGTCTTAACACCCTGCATTCTTCCCAATCCATATTGTGCTTTGCCAGGCAGATGGGCCTTATCTGTTGACTGAATTGTATCAGAGACTGAAACATGACCAAGCTTATGTCATTATACATGAATAAATAGTTGAAATCAGAATGATTAATGATATTCTTCACTTTTTTCCATTCCCCATATTTACTATTTATTCACTCTGTTCCCATCAATATTTCAACATTGTCTGTTCTTGATTTAAAAAACAAAAACAAATGAGAGGCAAGAAAATGAATGTTAGAAGAGGGAAATTGTGAGCAAGAAGAAGGTATGATTCAGCCCAAAGGAAGGTAATATTGAATAGGTTAGCTCTGGTATTGGCCCTACATTTAAGGTAGGACCACGGCTAACCCTTCTCCTATCCTTACCTTCTCTGCACACCTTCATGATGTATACCTGATAGTGCTAGGTCTCCCACTGGATATGTGACTGGGAATGGGAAAAATAGGGTTCATCAGGGGAGGGTTATCCAAGTTATATCTACATCATGGGAAAGAAGGTATTATTTCAAAGAGTTAAATGGACAGGATTAGGCTTAGGGTTAGAGTTAAGGTTAGAAATGGAATTAGGATTAGTCCTCTCTCAAAGAATAAATGGAAATAATAGTAATAATAATAAAAATAATAATGACAGCTCACATTTATATAGTGCTTTACAGTGAAAAATTGCTTTCTAACAACAACCTTTTTGAAATAGTGCAAATATTATGTCCATTTTACAGATGAGGAAATTGAGGCTCAGAATGTGGCTTTCCTAAGGTTGAACATAAAATTAGGAACAGAGTTGAAGCTAAGACTCAAAATCCAGGTCTTTTGACTTATTTACCACTCTATGATATCTTTCCAAAGCTTCCCTGCTTTAAGAGAAGGAAACGGTACCATAATGACAAAATATGCTAGATACCTCCAAAATGACCAAAGGGCAGAGCAAAGGATCTTTGTTGTGTTTTATCTAAATTGGGGCCAATATGTGCCATGGATTAAGGCGTTAAGCAAACCATTGGTTACTCTGTGTGTGTGTGTGCGCGTGTGTGTGTGTGGTTTTTTTTTGGAGGGGAGGCAGTGGGAGCTAAAGGAGTAAGGTAATCTATACCTGGAGAAGAAGAAACAGTGTTTTAGTTGGGAAGATAAGTAGTATAAACTAAAAGAAAAATCCGCATTGGTGTTAAGGTGTTGAGATAATCAGATCCAGGAGCTGAGATAATCAGAAAGACCAGTTACTGGAGCAGATATTTAGAGCTAGTAAGATACTAGGTCTGGAAGGAAAATAGGCAGCACTGGTATTATTTCCAATTGAACCTAATCCTCTAAAGTTTCTGCCTTTACGTTGTGATTGCTTTCATTCCCCACTCAGTTTGGTTCAGGTGTGGTGGTATGGACAGAAGGTACCAAGTCTCCTCCTTACTCAGCCATTACTTTACTCTGCCAAGGTAAAAGCCTTGGCAGAAAGCTTTTACCTTTTCTAGGACATGTGTGATTTGTAGTGGCTCCCTCGCTCTCTCCTTTTGCCCATACTTCCACCCAACTATTAGGTAGTACTAAGAACTTCATTGCCTTCATTAGTTGAGATGCTCCTGCCTGTCCATCCACATTAAAAAAATTATCTTATTTTTATTGATGGCTTTTGTTTTTTGTATCATCAGGTATGGATATATTTAGAAATGAATATGATGTAAAAAAAACAAACATAATATGGAGCAGTAATATATCATCATTCTTAATAATACTATTTAGCATTTATATAGCACTAAGCACTTAACATACATCATCTCATCTGATCTTCAAAACAACCATGTTAGGTAGGTGCTCCTAATATCTATATTTTACAGTTCAGGAAACTGAGGCTAAGAGTTATGTGACTTGTCCAGGAAAACACAGCTAGCAAATGTCTGAGGCAGAATTTGAACATTAATGTAATACAACTTGTTTAGCGATTCCTCAAATCATTAGGTACCTAATTTGTTTCCAGTAATACATCATTACATTCACAATAATGAAGATTAAAAAGAATAGTTCAACAAGACACACTGACCATATCTGACAGTAAATACAACATTTTCTACCCATCGTTCCCCACCTCTATAAAGAGAGGAGGGAAGTACATTTGTTCAACTCTTCTCTGAATGCTATCCTGGTTACCTAAAATGGAAGCTCCTTGAAGGGATGGGCTTCTGGGAGAAGACCTTCTGTGTTGCTCTATTATATGGGTGGGAGCATATTCTTCCATTGGTAGCATAGCCAGAAATGGTGGCCTCATTCAAATTGTCAGCTTGGGATAGTTTTTCTCTTTATCCAGCAGTGTCCAAAGGGTGAAGGTCTCATTCACTCACAGCATGGGCACCATACACTGAGCTGAGGGGTGGAGAAGGGCTACTTTTCCTCTCTCACTTTAGGTCCTGTGGCCCTGAGATATGGGCTTGGAGTTTTGGTCTGTTTCATTTGTCCTTTTCAGTTCTTGATGCAGACAGCGGAGTCCCAGACCCAGGAGCTTGAACCATAGGGCACTTGGAGCCAGGACCCCAGGCCAGCTATTGCTGCCAGCTCAGGAGGGAAGCCCTGAGATTCTAGGATGCCTGGATGCAAACCCAGGAGGAGCTTTGGACACAGAACTTGATGGGATTGATGCTATGCAGGAACTGAGTTGAGCTGTGAACTTAATTTCTCTCCTCTCCACAGATACTGAGGTGGTGTAAGGGAGTGGGGAACATGCCCTGTGAGGTATTGGAGGGGAATGTTTATATAGTCTTGCTATACCTTTGAAGTAAACATGCTTTTGTAAAAGCTAATCTGATTAAATTAAGTGGATAAACAGAACTGAGGTTCTGGGGATTCTTAAAAATAAATGAATACAATTAGGAGGGACTTGAGCCAATGGCAAACTACACTCACTACCTCACCCTTATATAAATATCTATCTATCCACATAGAAATCTATATGATATACACATAGAAATCTATATATAAAACATACGTATAAATATAGATACAGACATACAGATATATACATACATATATACATATCAGAAGCCTATCAAAGATCATTGATGCCAAAAAATGTCCCAAATAAGTTTCCTTTCCTATACTATAACTTCTGTTAGTGAGGAAGCTTTTTAATTCCATGAAATTGAAATTATTTTGTCTTTCATAACTTCCTCTACTACTTCTTTAAGAATTCTTCCTCTACTCGTCGTTGTGAAAGAAACCTCGATGGGTTATCTTTTTTGTTTGGGTTTTTAAAATAATTCTTATGGATATCTTTTGTTTTCACATCACAAATATTTTCTAATGTTGTCCTCTTCCTAGCCTTTCTCAGAGAGCTACCCTTTGCATCAAAGAAAAAAAAAGAGGTGGTAACAGTTCAACAAAACTAATCAACACATGGAAAAAAATCTGAGGACTCCATATCCATAGTCCTCTGCCTCTGCAAAGAAGGATGGAATGGGGTCAAGCTTGCCCATTATAATGTCACAATATTCTGTTTCAATTGTTCTACTGCTATTCTTTCTATTCACATTGTAGTCATTGTATTTATTGCTTTCCTGATTCTGCCTATTCTACTTTGTAACAATTCATACAAATCTTTCCACTATTCTTTGTTTTTGTCATGTTAATTGCCATTACTTCTGTATTTATACACAGATGTAGACAGACAGAGATAGAGAGATAGAGAGATAGAGAAATAGATAATTTTCCTGGGTCCATTTCAGTTTCTATCAGTTCATCTAAGTCTTTCCATGTTTCTCTGTATTCATCCTCTTCATTGTTCCTTAGAGCACACTAATGTTCCTTTGCATATTTGTGCCAGAGTGTATTTGGTTATTCCCCAGTTGATGGACAACCTTTTTGTTCCCAGTTCTTTGCTACTAATAAAAGTACCATTATAAGCATTTTGGCATTTATGAGTTTCTTATTATTGATCACCCTGCGGTATTTGCCTAACAGTGGAATTTTGGGATAAAATTGTATGGATCTATTAAGTCATTTTCTACAAATAATTTCAAATTTTCTTCCCCTGTTGGTTGGCTCAGTTCACAGCTCTACCAACAGTGCATTTGTATATCTGTCTTTCCATGACACTTCCAACATTGATTCTTCCCATCTTTTGTCCTCTTTGCCAATTTGTTGCATGAGAGGTGAAATCTCTGAGTTGTTTTGATTCACATATTTCTCATTATTAGTAACTCAGAACATATCTTCAAATAGCTGTTAGGAAAGGGATTGAATAGGGGCTGCATCTGAATTTAATTGGTATAGGGGAATCCCAGTGAGGAAACTCCTACCAAAACAAATTAGCACCTTCTCTGCAACTGATAATCGTAGGGAATTGCTTAAAACTCTGAAAGATTAATTGATCTTTAATTTTTAATTGATATTAATTGATTATGATTACATTAATTGATATGGCCACATAGCCAGTATGAAAAAGAGGATTTGAATCCACATCTTCCCTGGTTCAAGGTCAGCTCTTTAGCCACTATGCAAAGCTTAATGAATCTGTTTAATAAATTATTAATAGTTTGCAACTGTTTTGAGAACAATTTATTCATATCATTTGACTACTTATCTATTAAGAATGGCTTTTGGTCTAAAATTTTTGGTGAGTTGATTATGTATCTTAAATATCAGCTTATAAAAGGTAGCTTGATGTAGAGGATTAAGAGCTAGCCTCCAAATCAGAAAGGCCTACGTTCAAGGCCTCTAATACATCCCAATTTGGAAGGTCCTTTAATCTCTCAGTCTTCTAGGTATAACTCTAAGACTAGAAGTGGCTGAGAAGGTGTCAACTTGAATTTGTAGAGAGAGTTTCCTTACCTGATAGTTACCCATACCAATGAAATAAAGGTCCAGTCTGTCATATCAAATTAGACCCTTATCAAATATATTATAGAAGAAGATTTTTTTTCCCAGTTGAATATTTTTCTTATCCCACTCACAATCATTTTGTTTGTAAAAAGCTTTTCAATCTCATGTAATTAAAATTATCTCTTTTGTTTTTTTGTAATTGGTTCTATTCCTTGTTTGGTAAAGAAGTCACTCCTTAGACTTTGCTATGAAAGTTAATTGATTTAGTTCTTATACTGTTTTATAGTATAAACTTAATATTCAAGTTGTATATCCATTTTGGGTATATTGTGGTGTGTGATTTTTTTTTTCTAAATCTAATTTCAGCCAACCCAATTTCCAGTTTTCAAAGCAGGTTTTGTCAAATTTCTAAGTAATGTTGTGATGATAATGTGATTGAAGATCTTTCCCACCCATTCAATAGGCTTCAGGTGGGGCCAGTTAAAGGAGGCCTGATTACAGTCAGGCCTACACCTTTGTGATGCCAATCAGTGATTAAAGATCTTTCCCATACTTTTTCGCTAAGCGGATGTTAAGCCTCAGGCTCACTTTTGCTTGGACCCCAAAAAGAGTATATACACCCAGAAGGGAGCCATGAAGAACTGAGAATTCAGAAGTCAGGAGCAAGAATTCAGAATCCAGCCTAAGGAGGAGAGGTAAGAACTCCAAGATGACAGAGCTGCAGAAAAAGTGGAGAGTGGAAACCAGGGAGCTGTGGAGACCAGAGAACTGAGTGGGGAGAGAATACAGGCAAGCAGATAGTTAGAATTCATGAGTGTTTATGGGGAGGCCCCAGCAGGGGGGAAGGTTAGAGGATGACTTGGTTCCTTGCTATAATACTGTTATAATTTCCTTGTTGCTACATTGAGGTGGGCTTACTGGTTTTGGAATATAATTACTGCTATATAGAATTGGAGTTATTGGTCTTGGGATTTGATTCTCTAGTATCTAAATAAATGTTATGCTTCCTCTGCCTTCTACCTAGAGAGTTTTTCATATTTTGCAATTCTGAACCATATAGGCATGTTCATGGTCATCCTCGAGGTCGTGAATCTTTCCTTACTGATACAAATATATGTTATTGGAGTTATTGAATTTGGTTGTTTCTGATTCTTGTCTGTTTCATTGGCTTACTTTTAAAAATCTTTTAACCAGTATATATTTAGTACTTTTGAAGAATATTGTTTAATAAAATAATTTGAGGAGTAGATGTGCTATTTCTCTTTTCCTCCTATTTTAAAAAAGTTATTCTCAATAAGATTCTAAACTTTTTTGTTCCATCAAATGAATATTATAATTTTGTCTTTACCTCTTTGGTAAGTAGATTGTTATAAAATATATACTAAAATTTATAAATTAATTTAGCTACTATCATCATTGCTATTATGCCATGAATATTCCTCCAATTATTTGTCAGTATTCATTTAAAGAGTGTCCTGTAATCATATTTACATAATCTTGGGTGCATCTTGACTCCCATAAATTTTGAGCATATTGTAATAACTTTGAAAGGGATCTCCTTTTCTATTACTTCTTCCTGGATTTTCTTTTTGCTATACAGAAATGCCCACATTCTGTATGGACTTACTTTATAACCCGCTAATGAAGCTACTAAATTTCTCAATTAGTTTCTTTACTGGTTTTATGGAGCTTCATAAATAAACCACCAGGCTGGTAGCAAATAGGGGTAATTTTCTCCCTGATTTTCCAGTGTTTGTGCCTCTAATTCCTTTCTCTTGCTTAATTTCTATCACTAGCACTTTAAATATATTTGTTATTTTTATTATTCTGAAATTGACAAATAGGAATCAACATGAACATTTCTATATTAAAAAAGCAGAAAGTAAGAATTGCACATGAAAGTGTAAATCAGCACTAGAATAATTTGTCTTTAAAAAAACATAATCAGAAAAAGAAATATGGAGTCTGAATGCAGATGGAAGCAGACTGCTTTCTTTTTTTGTCTTGTTTTATGTTTTTCTTTCTCATGGTTGCTCCCATTCATTCTAATTCTTCTATACAACATGACTACTGTGAAAATATGTTTAGTAGGAATGTATACGTACAGCCTATATCAGATTGCATGCCATCTTAGGAAGGGAAAGGAGGGCGAGACAATTTAAAACTTACGAAAGTGAATATTAAAAACTAAAAATAAATAAACTTATTTTAAAAATATAATAAATTCAATGTTATTTTTAGTTTTCAACAATTCACTTCCATAAGATTTTGAGTTCTAAATTTTCTCTTCCTCTCCCCTCCTCCTTCCCCAAGATGGCATGAAATCTGATATAGGCTCTACATATACATTCACATTAAATACATTTTCATATTAGTCATGTTGTAAAGAAGAATTAGAACCAACGGAAGAAACCACGAAAAAGGAGAAACAACAACAACAAAAAAGAAAGTATTTAAGTAGTATGCTTTGATCTGCATTCATACTCTGTAGTTCTTTTTCTGGATTTCTGGATAGCATTTTCCATCATGAGTCTTTTGTAGTTGTCTTAGATCCTCGCATTGCTGAGAAGAGCTAAGTCTATCAAAGTCAGTCATTGCACATTGTGGCTGTTGCTGTGTACAAGGTTCTCCTGGTTCTGCTCACTTCACTCAGCATCAGTTCATGTAAGTCTTTCCAGGATTTTCTGAAGTCTGCCTGCTCATCATTTCCTACGGAACAATAGTATTCCAACACATTCATATACCACAACTTGTTCAACCATTCTCCAATTAATGAGCATCCCCTCACTTCCAATTCTTGGCCACCACAAAAAGAGCTGCTACGAATATTTTCATACATGTGAGTCCTTTTCCTATTTTTATTATCTCTTTGAGATACAGACCTAGAGATCGTATTCCTGGGTCAAAGGGTATGAAGTTTGACAGCTTTTTGGCCATAGTTCCAAACTGCTCTCCAGAATGGTTGGATCAGTTCACAACTCTACCAACAATGTATTAGTGTCCCAGTTTTCCCACATTGTCTCTAACATTTATCATTTTCTTGTTTTCTCATGTTAGCCAATATGACAGATGTAATATGGTACCTCAGAGTTGTTTTGATTTGTATTTCTCTAATAAATAGTGATTTAGAGCACTTTTCATGTGACTATAAATAGCTTTAATTTCTTTCTTTTTTTTTTTTGCAGGGGGGGAAAGTCAGGGCAATTGGGGTTAAGTGACTTGCCCAAGGTCACATAGCTAGCAAGTGTGTTAAGTATCTGAGGCTGGATCTGAACTCAGGTCCTCCTGACTCCGGGGCCTGTTCTCTACTCACTGCACTACCTAGCTGGCCCAATAGCTTTAATTTATTCATCTGAAAACTAGCTGTTCATATCCTTTGACCATTTATCAATTGAGGAATCAATGTTTTTTTTAAGCTGTACTTTTTTTGAGCCTGTAATTATCTCCAAACCTCCTTTTTTCTTCTCTGTGTTTTTCATACTTTCATAATAATTCTTTCCTTTCTCTTCTTTTTGGACATCATTATCATGCTCCTCCCCATTTTCCTTCCTGAATTAAAAAACAAAACCAAATAAGAAACGACTCTCTTTTGTGACAAGTAAGCATAATCAAGCAAATCCAGACATTGATCATGTCCAGGAATATAAGCCTCATTCTGCACCTCTAATCCATAACCTTTTATCCAGGAGGTGAGTTGTATGCTCATCATTGGTCTTCTGGAGCTGTGGATGGTCATTTCTTTGATTAAGTTTCTTAAGTCTTTCAGAGTTGTCTTTCTTTACAATGATGTAGCCGATGTATAAATTGTTTTCTAAGTTATCATCATTTTGTTCTATGTCAAACCATAAAAGTCTTCTTGTTTTTTTTCTGAATCTATCCTTTTCATAATTTCTTATAGCACCATAGTATTTCATTACATTCATGCAATATCACTTGTTCAATCATTAACTAATTGATGGGCATACTTCCTTGAGATAGAGGCCCAGGCTGGTGAACTGTGAATTGCCCAGCATAGGAGAGAAGGGAGTCAGAAAATAAACAATTAGGGAGAAGTGAGGGGGAAAAGACTGAAATTACCAAAAGTTTCAGGAGGGACAACATTCAAAAACTCTAAGCATAAGCAGATAAACCAACGAAGAAGAAAACAGTAAAAGGAAATATGGCCTCTAGAGCTATTTTTTTGTTTGTTTGTTATATGCCCAATTGGTTGATTTATTCTTTCTCTCTTTTATTGATGTAAGCATTTAGAAATGTAAATTTTTCCTTAAGTACTGCTTTGGCTGCATTCCATAAATTTGAGTATGTTGTCTCTTTGTTGTTATTATTTTTAATGAAATTATTGTTTGTTTCTATGATTTGTTCTTTGACTCACTCATTCTTTAGGAGGAAAGCATTTAGCTTCCAATTAATTTTTAATCTGTGCTTCCAAGGCCCTTTATTGAATGTAATTTTTATTGTATTTTGGTCCCAAAAGGGTGCAGTTAATATTTCTGCTTTTCTGCATTTGTTTGTGAGATTTTTATGACCTAATACATGGTCAGTTTTTGTGAAGGTGCCATGTACAGCTGAGAAAAAAGATATACTCCTTTATATTCTCATTCATTTTTCTCCAGAGGTCTATCATATCTAACTTTTCTAAAATTCTATTCATCTCCTTAACTTCTTTCTTATTCATCTTATAATTAGATTTATCTAGCTCTGAGAGAAGAAAGTTGATGCCCCCCACTAGTGGTTAGTTGTCATCCTTCACTCTCAAGGAGGACCAAAACGACATTACTATGTTGGGTTCAAGGTATACTATGTCCAAGTGTGGCCAAGCAGACCAATATAATCTCAGAAGATTTTACCATAGGTCAGGAACAATAGTCCATATGAACATTTGGAGCAGAGCTGTCCCTAAATTTGTACACTTCACACTTCTTTTGAGCTACTGAAATTCTCCTTTGCTCACAGAGCACATTACCTTCTTTGATGTGGGCCTACCATACTGGGCAGTCCTGTACCAGTGTCTCCCATATCTCACAATTGATTACAAAGTTATTCAGAAGAAGTGATACAAGGACACTCTCAAGGACATTCCCCCACTAGTACAGTTTTATTCTCTATATCCTCCTTTAACTAGTTTAACTTTTCCTTTAAGAATTTGAATGTTATGCCATTTGATGCATTTGTGTTTGGTACTGATATTACTTCATTATCTATGGTAACTTTTTAGAAAAATGTAGCTTCCCTGATGATCTTTTTAATTAAGTCTATTTTTGCTTTTGCTTTGTCTGAGATCATTTGCTACACCTGCCTTGTTAATGTCAGCTGAAACATAATAGATTCTGCTCCAGCACCTTATTTTAACTCTGTGCATGTCTTTCCATTTCATATGCTTCATCTTCCCATACAGGAATGCAAACAGTTTAACCTTATTTCTCTTTCATGTTTAGCTTTTTATGCTTCTCTTGAATCTTGTGTTTGAATGTCAGTTTTTCTATTTATCTCTGGTCTTTTCATCAGAAATGCTTGAAAGTCCTCTATTTCATTAAATTTCTATTTAACCTAACCTAACCTGGATAGATTATTCTTGGTTGTATCCTTACTCTTTTGCACTCTGGAATAATATATTATAAGACTTCTACTTCTTTATGATGGTAGCTGCTAATCTTATGTGATCCTGATTGTGGCTCTAAGATGTTTGAATAGTTTCTTTCTGGCTTCTCACAATATTTTCTCCTTGACCTGAGAGCTCTGTAATTTGGCTATTTTATTCCTGGGAGGTTTTATTTTGGGATCTCTTTCAGGAGGTGCTCAGTGGATTCTTTTAATTTCTATTTTACTCTCTGTTTCTAATCTCTGTTCAGTTTTCCTTAATAGTTTATTGAAATATGTGTTTCTAGGCTCCTTTTTTTGATCATGTCTTTCAAGTAGTCCAATAATTCTTAAATTATCTATCTCTCCTTGATTTATTTTCCAGATCTGTTGTTTTACCAATAAGATATCTCACATTTTCTTTATTTTTCATTGTTTTGACTTTTTTTATTGTTCATTGATGTCTCCCTTAGCTTCCACTTGACCAATTCTCATTTTTAATTAATTATTTTCTTCAATGAGATTGTGTACCTGTTTTTCCTTTTGGCCAATTCTGTTTTTTAAGGAGTTATTTTCTTCAGCTTTTTTGCACCTCTTTTATAAAGCTATTAATTCTCTTTTCATAATTTTCTTGCATTGCTTTCATTCCTTTTCCCAATTTTTCTCTATCACTCTTATTTGGCTTTTAAAATAATTATTTTTACTCTTATTTATCTCTTTATTTCTTTTACCAATTCTTCTTGGGCTTATTCTAATCTGTCTTATTTTTTCTTTGAGGCTTTGTTTGTAAATGTTGTCACATTGTCTTCTTCTGAGTTTGTTTCTTAAACTTCCATGATAGATTTTTATGGTCAAATTCTTTTTTGTTGTTGTTGTTTGCTCATTTTCCCAGCCTATTTCTTTATTATGAACTTTGCTTAGAATTGGGCTCTGCTGACCTTTGCTGCCAGGGATGGGGTGTGGGGGTTGGTCACTGTCACAAGCTTCAGGCTTTTTCACCCTGCTGTTTTCAGAGTTAGTTATGGAAGTCTGTAAGTTTTTGGTGCTTCCAAGGGACCGTCATCTGAGGAAAAGTGTGGTCACTACTTTCTCAGTCTGCATTCTGGTCCTCATCTAGAAAGGGCCCCTGGTCCCTTGTGACTACAAGTGCCCCTCTCCACTCTGGGACTGTGACCTGAACCCAGGTAAAGGCATGGGGTTGCCAAGTGGCATCTGGTCCTATGCCCAGTGCCCACACAGGGGGCCCCTGTGATCTCTTTCTGAGCAGTTGTCCAAAATCATTACCCTCTTTGGGCAGTGACCACCCCCAGAACTGTTGCTGCTGCTGTTGCCATTGCCACAGCTTCCAAGGTCTACTTCTGGTGTTACCACCATGATGCACTCTGGGTCAGCTCTGACCCCAGTCTCACAGAGCTCTATTTCCAACCTCCTAAGCTGTGTCAGCCTAGAAAATGTCCCATCCTGACCTTTTATTGGCAATGCCACTCCAGAACTCAATTTGCACATTATTTTTAAGTTACTAAGAGGGGAACATTGGGAGAGTTCAGTTGGAATGCCCCTTCTACTCTGCCATCTTGACTCTTCCCTCTCAATTGACCCATAGATCTAGTAAAATAGTTTAGGCATCTGTGAATAAATATTGCAAAATGAAGAAAAATTATTCAATCCCTGATGAGGCAGAGGAACCAGTGGATTTTAAAGGGAGCATGGAACCACAGATAAATGTTCTTGAATGGTTTAAAAGACAAATAAAAATTAGTAGAGTAGAATTTATGGCCTGTATAGCAGACATAATGAGCAAAATAGAAAAAAGAATCTGTGTTGGCAGGTCTCATGAAAGAAACAAGAAGGGATTACTGATTAAGAATGCAAAGAAGTGAAGGACAATTTAGAAGCAATAACATTAAAAGATAATATCCTCTCCATATCAGCAAAACACAGTGATATTGAACACAGGAAGCATAGAGGTAACTGAAAGACTAGCGGTCTTCCACAAGAACACAATAAGTCAAAAAACCTAAATATCATAATGCAAAGAAATAATAAAAGAAAACTTCTAAACACAGAAAACAAAATGCCAATTGAAAGTATACATAAACAGTCTCTAGAAAAGCAACAAAACAACCAAGGCTGAAAATTCTAACACACGTAGTTGTTAAATTTAACAATTCCAATGAGAATCAATACATTCTGCAAGTGATGAGAAGAAAGACCTTCAAGTGTAAAAGAAAGGAAATTTGAATAACATAAGACTGTCCTGAACTCGCCAGAAAACAGAGGAAGAAATGGAATGGTGTGTTCTAAGGAGCAGTGGAATTCAACATGTGATCCCAGGCGATTTATCCTGCAAATCTGAGCCTAACCATAATTTTTTTTTAAAATGGATGTTCACTAAAAAAGATATGTTCAAAACATTCTTGAAAAGGAAACCAAAAATAAAGAGATTATTTGCTTCTCAGATACCACAGACAACAGAAATACAAAAAAGAGTAAACAAATACAGCAGTCAATGGCAACAACAGCAAAAAATGACAACAGAGAGACCATTGAGAGACTTCTTCTAATATACACGAGAAGACAAGGGTGAAAACAAATCAAATGGAAGTGATAGAGGAACAGACCTGAAACATCATGGACTAATTTTCACAACACCTTGCCTACAAGTCAGTCAATATTTTTTTGTAGTACCAAGTTACAAAATGGGAGGGCACATAAAAAGGGGGAAGGGAAGAAAGAGATAGAGGGAATATATAATGTACCCTAATCAATTCAAAAGTTAAAAATAAAGGGAAAATAACTCCTGTAGTCTTTCAGGAAGAAGAGAGCATTCAAGAGAGTAGGTGAGTAAGCAAAGGAAGAGATCAAAAAAAGGAGGAAAGGCAAAAACCATGTTTCAGTGGTGAGAGGGGGGTGCTGTTGAAGAATGCTCTTTGGGTAAAGATAGTCTCTAAATGAAAATGTAGACCTTATAATGGGTATTATCTGAAGGGACTTGGAGCTTAAAGAGAATGCTTGTCCTCCCTCAGGAGAAGAGGAATCAGAGCTCCTAGGAGTGATTGGTACCAAGAGTAGTGGTAGAGCATGGACTCAGGGAAGAGATTTTGAAATACATGAGCAGAAAATAACCAAGGAGAGGTGCAAAGTAAAAAAATGAATCCTATCATAGAGCAATATTCTCTTTATCACCAGCAATTTTTTCAAAGATTAGGGTACAACTGGAAAAAAAGGAGTCAGGAGACAAGTTCTGCAAGGCAATAATAAAAACTGTTTAGAAGAGAGAACTCAAAATAAGTACCTCAAAAGTTTTAATTCTATGAACAATACAGAGAATAAAGAAGCACTAAATCAATATACGGGTCATGAACCAAAGAATAAAAATCTAAAATAGGCAGAAAAAAGATAAATAATGATGAAAGTGAGGGAAAGATATTCTTTCTAGAAAAAAGGCACAGAAAATGAAAATTTTAAAACTAACAAAACAAATTAAGGGGAGGAAAGGAAGGAAGCATTTACCTGACTCTTTAACTAAGAGAGAAAAAAGAGGGGAAAATTAAAATTAGATAAAAGTAAGAAAGAAAAGAAAACTAATTTTAAAAACTCCACCAAAACCACAGAAATGGGTATCAAATAAGATGGTGGGAGTTGAGACTGAGAGGAAGAGGATAAGTGGGAAATCAGACCACCTTTAAAAGGATTAAGCTAAAGTAAATGAAAAGATGTAGTATTATGTTTGCAGTAGAAGAGGGGAAATTCATGACTTGGGGGAAAACTCTCAATATTAGAGATAAGTGAAAAATGTAAACCTTACTCTCATAACTTTAAACATGAATGAATTAAACAATCCAATAAAATGTAAAAGAATGACAGATTACATAACAAAACACAACCCCACAATGTGTTGCTTCCAAAAAATATGCCTAAAAAAAGATACATACCAAACGAATCTGAGGTAGAAATTATAATGTATCAAATGAATCCAAAAGCAGGAGTTGCAATCATGTTAACAAACAAAACAAAATGTAAAACAGATAAACCAGGAAGATATATTGTGCTGAAAGGAACCATAGACAATAAACATATATAAATATTAAACTTACATGCTATAAATGCCTTAGAATCCAAAATTCATAAAAGAAACATTAACTGAATTACAAGAATACAGTAACGCAATGATGACAGGAAACTTCAATGTACCCTTTTCAGTTCTGGACAAATCTAACAGAAAGACAAACAAAAGTGAAAAATATAGAACTGAACGAATTGCTGGAGAAATTAGAGCTTAGAGACTTATGATGTCTTGTAGATAGGCCTGCAAAAGAATATAAGTATTTCTCAGCACATATGGAACTTCTACAAAAATTGTCTATGTATTAGGTCACAGAACCACCAAAGCCACCCAAAGTTGGCCCCACTCTCTCTTCTAGAGTAATTGAAGTCCAGCAGCAAGAAAAAAGTCAAGATGACTGGTGATGGCCCAGGATACAGAGGATGACCTTGGCATCTTCAGTGTCAAACCAACCTCTAAGCACTCCATAGCACCTGCTTCCATCACCTTCACGGCCTGTTGGAACAAATTGTTCATGTCCACTCTTTCTATAAGGGCAGCCCTCACACTAGAGATTCTAATCTTCCCTGAACACCCATACAACCCTGATGACATTGTAATATACTTGGAAAATTCTAGGGAATCAGCAAAAAATAGTAATTGAAATCATTAATAACTTTAGCAAAGTTTCAGGCAATAAAATAAACTGTTAAAATCAATTGCTTTCTAAGCAATACAAAATCCAAGAGACAATAATAATGATGATGATAATAGCTAAGAGCCAGGAACTGTACTAAGCACTTTGTAGACATCTCATTTCATCTTCACACAACCTTGGGGAGTAGATGCTATTATTATCCCTATGGTGGTCATTGTTATCCCCATTTCCCAAAAAGTTACAAAGTACATTAAGTATGTGAGAATCAACCTACCAAAGCACACTAAAGATTTGTGTAGATTCAATTACAAAATGCTCCTTAAAGAAAGAAAGAATAATTTAAATAGCTGGGGTAATAGTCGGTGTTCATAGCTAAGCCATGCCAATGTAATAAAAATGGCAATACTCCCGAAGGTAATTTACACTTTTAATGCTATACCAATCAAATTATCAAAGGGATACTTTAGGGAACTTGATAAAATAATAACAAAATTCATTTGAAAAAGACAAATGATCTAGAATTTCAAAGGAAATGATGAAAAGAGATAGAAACAAAAAGGGAATAATACCTCTAGACCTCAAATTATATTATGAAGCTGCAGTCATCAAAGTCATCAGGTATTGATTTTAAAATAGAGCTAGATCAATGTAATATAGTACATAAGTCAGAATCTGAAACAACGAAAAAATAACTCAGTGCTTGATAAAGTAGAAAACAAATTATTTAGGAAAGAACTCTCTATTTGACAAAATTCCTGAGAAAATTGGAAAGCAGCCTAGCAGAATTTAGGTTTAGAACAATACTTCATATCATATTCCACCATGCATTTTAAATATATACATAATATTAAATATTACACCATTAAAAATCAGAAGGGAAGCAGAGCTCATAACTCCTACAGCCATGAGCTGCAGATGTGTTTTTAACCAAAGAAGGCACAGGCAATTATAATAGATTAAAAAAAAGTTGATTACATGAAACTGAAAAGCTTCTGCACAAACAAAATTAATGCTCCTCAGATAAAAAAGGAAGTGGTCAAGTGGGGAGAAAAATCTTTGCATCAAATTTCTCTGATAAGGGTTTAATAACCAAGATATATAAACAATGAATACATTTTCCCTAATAGATAGTGATCAAAAGATAAGAACTAACAGTTCTCAAAAGATAAACTGTAATGTATTAACAACCACCAGAAGAAGGTTCCAAATCATTAAAGATAAGATAAATGCACAACAAAACAACTCTGAGGTTAATTTAATCTCACACTCTGAAAATTGGCAAAGATGACCAAAAAAAATGCCAATAGTCAATGTTGGAAGGGTTGTGGGAAGATATGGCATCGTTGGGGCAGCTGTGAATTAGTACAGCCATTTTGGAAAGCAATTTGGAACTATGCAAATAAAGTGACTAAAATATTAATATCCTTTGACCCAGTGGTTCCATTATTGTACTTATACTCCAAACAAGTCATTAATAAATAGAAAATCCCTAGACACACCAAAATATTTACAGCAGCTCTTTTTTGTGATAGCAAAGAAAGTTGAGGTCCACTGATTGGGGAATGGCTAAATAAATTGTAGTACAAGAACATAATGAAATAGTATTGTGCTGTAAGAAATAATGTGATGAAACATAGGAAATCTGCATGTACTAATGCTAAATGAAGGAAGCAGAGCCAAGAAAACAAGACACAATAACCACAACAATGTAAATGGAACAAATGACCACAAACACAAAATAAAAGGCAAACATTGCACGCTTTCAGACTTTTTAAATGTTTTGATCAGCTGTGAACATTTTTTCCTCTTTTTTTCTTTTTTTTTTTGGAGGGGGCTTTAAAATATGTATTATATAGGATGTCTCTCTGGTAGGGAGGAGGGAAAGGGAAGAAAACTGTGATGTAAAACATGGAAGACATCTATAAAAACTTCTTTGGAGAAAGATGTCCCTGGATGATATATATATGTATGTGTGTATATATGTATGTATATATGTATATATATTCTTATTCTTCTTATTCATTGGCAGATATATCATATCAGATTTTTCTAAAATTCTATACAGAACTTTCACTTCTTTCTTATCTTCAGTTTTAATAGATTTGCCTAGGGCCAAAAATATATATAAGGAAGTCATAGTTTTATGGTCTGCCTCTCCATGTAATAGGAATTTTTTTCTTTCAAATATTTAGATGGCATTCAATCAGTCAATAAACAGCCCAGACACTGGGCTGAGCATGGTGATACAAAATGAGGCAAAAGATAGTTCTTCCCTTCAAAGAGCTTACAATCTAATGGGGGAGACAACAGGATAGATAGATAGATAGATGGATAGATAGAAAGGTAGATGGATGGATGGATAAATAGATAGATGGATAGATGGATGGATGGATAGATAGATACATGGATGGGTGGATGGATGATAGATGGATAGATTGATGGATGATGGATGGACAGATACAGGATAAAAAGAAAATTATTAACAGAGAGAAGGCACTAAAATTAAGGACTTGGGGAATGCTTCTAGAAAAAGACAGGATTTTAACTGGGACTTGAAGGAAGCCAGGGAGTTCAATAATTGGAAGTCAGGAGGGAGAGCATTCCAGACTTGGGGAAAAGTCAGAGAAAATGCTCAGAGCTGAGAGGAAGTATATTGTTTGTATAACAGCCAAGAGGCTCATGTCATTGAATAAAAGAGTACATGGTGGTGGGTAAGGTACAAGAAGCCTAAAAAAGTAGGAGGAGGCTTTTATAAAGAACTTTGAATGCCAAACAGAGCACTTTGTATTTGATCCTGGAGGTGATAGGGAGTCGCTGGAGTTTATTGGGTAGGGAGGGTACCTGTGCCTTAGGGAAACCAATTTGTTGTCTGAATAGATAGATTAGAGTAGGGAAGAGGCTTGAGGCAAGCAGACTCACTATCAAGCTATTATAAGGTAGGATTACAAGGGATTAAGAAAAGAGTAAGAGGACTGAAAGTGGAGGCATCTGGTATAAATGACCTTTTCAAGTAGTTTAGCTACAAAGGATAGAAG
The DNA here is from genome assembly GCF_011100635.1 of Trichosurus vulpecula. NCBI lineage: Eukaryota > Metazoa > Chordata > Mammalia > Diprotodontia > Phalangeridae > Trichosurus > Trichosurus vulpecula. Next base: position 293,176,146 of record NC_050575.1, on the reverse strand, counting down.
AGATAAAGGATGATACTTCCTGGGGATGGAAGGATCAAGTGAGGGTTTTTTTTAGGATGGAAGTGATTCAGTAAATATATATGGATGGATAGATATAGATATAGATACTAAATATTGACATTAAGTAATTGGCTATGGTACCTTTAAGCATAGTGTAGTTTCCTTGGGTTATTCAAATCTATTTTTTATCATTATCTTGTCCAAGACCATAATCACTATCTCTGGTTTTTTTTCAGTTAACTAAAACAAAAGATTTGTTTCTATCTCTTATTTTAACTTTGTAAATCTTTTATTCAAAGCATGTTTCTTATAAATGACATATTGTTGGATTCTGTCTTCTAATCAG